>NC_049983.1:2840349-2850643 GCF_000003815.2 Branchiostoma floridae
CAGTAGCATTGTTGCACGCTGATAACAAGTATTTTGTTTATGACTCACATGCCAGAAGTCCCATAACAGCATTGCCAGATAGCCATGGCACTTCTACTTTAAGCATGCACAGTTCAAACAGCAATCTAGTTTCATTCTTGCAACAACTTAACTGGAACACAACATGCAATTTTGAGGTTGTCCCAGTAGAAGCAGAAAATGTTTTCTTATCAGTTGAACCTACTGGTATACACATTATCAATCTGACTAGCAATGTTTCTTCTATGATTGAGTCAGAAAACTGCTTTCAAGTTCAACAACAACACACATACACCTTGGTTAAACCAGAGTTTGTATCTACGAAAGAGAACCTACAACAACCAAACACAGCATTTCCATTTGCACCACATTGTAACCAAAGTACTGGGAAAAACATTGTGCCATGCACCACAAGCAAACATCCAAGTGCTATGCCAGAGAACAGGAATGAAGGCCTCTTGAATCAATTAGTAATGTCACCAAATGCAGCATCAAATTTAAATGATAAAAAAGTGCAAGGTCTTGCAATCCAAAGCGCAATATGCAAGGACAAACAAGAAAAACAAACCTATCAACAGAAGACAGAGAGTCTTGCAGAACAAAGAACATCATACAAAGCAAAGAAAGCAAATGAGACCTGTGAGCAGAAGAAAGAACGACAATGCACATCCGGGACCTCTTCCCGCCTTTGGCTGTGGTCTCGCACCGGAGTTTCTTTTACGATTTTTATATCCGGCACACAGCGCACACAAGGGATACAATTCCGCCCACAAAAGTACGCCGGAAAATCCAATTATACCAGTGAACAAAGGTTTCCAGCCAACTTCCCATAGATTTTAGATATAAACTTCTAGTTTAATAATGATGCACATTTTACTGGAACACAACATGAAATTTTGAGGTAGTCCTTCCAAATGCGCCCCGGCCAGCTTTTTTTAAAAGCTTTCTTGTTATTTCACTGGTGTGCTAAAGGGCACTGCTTATAATGGAAATTGCCATTGGTGTAAAATGACTTGAGAGGGAGGATGGACTCTAGAGTCTATCACTCTTCCATTTGACCTGTATTCTATTGGCAATTGCGAAAGTAATTTATGAATAGTCCAAAAGAGTTCGGTTGGACTTGAACCACGTTACTTGGCAACGTCCCAGGGGAGGAGCCGCGAAAGCGGTCCAGCTCATGGATACAGGAGGTGTGTTTCTATGCCCCATTATCTTGTGTTTTGCTAACTTTTTGGGGATGTTAGCATGATGTTAGCATGTGGCAGGTACCATGACAGCATACCAGAGTCTGTCAGTGCCATTTTCAGCACAAAAGATTAAGAAAGTGGTGTGTGCATTGAGTGAAATTGGCTTTGACCTACTTTTATTAAATGCCCAGCACACACCTTCTGAAAGTCCCTACAAAGCCTCTGAAACAACACTTCATGACCAAATTTCAGGTCTCTGTCATTGTAGAGGCAGTCTCTGTGTGTCAGAGTGACTAGCTTTTGGCATTTCTTGGCCTACATATGCCAGGTTTCTTGAAAACAGCTCTTGGTATATATGCCCTGCCCCCCCCCCCCTTCAGACTCTGATGGCAGCCATGATACCTGTAATAAAAGTGAGTCCCAGGGGAGTATAAATCATTGAAATTCTTTCATACTTAGGATAATATGTGACAACCCCTGTCTCCATTGTATGATAAAACTTTTTTTGTAAAAATCTGAACTTGGGCTCTGTGAAGGGGATCCGCAGGTCAATCCGCCATGCAAATTGATGGTGGTCGATTATAGTTCAGGGCCTAAAACTTCAAGATTTTTTTCCTGGTCAAATGGGTAGAAATCCTGGCAGTTTTGAGGTGGGTGTGACAGGGGAGGGTTTCTACTTTGTGATTAGGGCCAAAAAGCTGAGTTTGTGTGGTTTTCAGGGGGTATAAAGTTGGGACTTTTTTGTCCTAGCACATGGCCTCCTCACTGGGTTGTGGTGCGGTTTTGAGGTCATGGGTCAATCTTTCAGTTTCCCGGAAGTTCTCACCGTTAGATTCATGCCGAAATGTGGTTTTTCGGATAGCTGAGATGTCGGGCTTTCATATGAGGGTATGTTTGTGTGCCAGTAACGTCAGATAGTTGAGTTACTAACAGTTGCTTTCTCCTCTTTTTTGTATAGGAACCCATTGTTTAGAGGCTGCAAATTGAATCACCTGCGGATACCCAGGACAAGCAGTTTTCATGTGGTATAGTCTAAATGTTAGCAGCTGGGACAGTGTTGGTGGTGCTGTCATCTCCGTCGACTCATTGCTTTGGTGTCTTGTCACTCCCACACAGTACCCGGGTTGAGTTGCAGCTCCAGGGTGGGCTGCAAGGGGGCCCAAACTAATACCACTTCCAACTTACGTTGAAAGGTTTGCGTCGCAAAAAAAATCAAGACCACAGCATGTCCATGGCCAAACACACTAAAACAAAATCGGCCAACTGAGAGTCAAATTTGAAAACCAGGAGGCCCAAAGTCAAACTTGAGCGTCAGGCAACCACTCTAAACCCATGTATTAAATATCATCGCAATCACACGTTGAGTTCTGGAGATATAGCACCGGAAACATCCCTTCAACACACAAGAGATGCCTGCATTGTCAAGTTTAAACACAAGAAAGCCCAAATTCAATCATGAGCATGAGGTAACCACCCTCAAACAATGTATCAGTTCAGTTCAGTATCAAATATCATCGCAATCACACGTTTCTGGTGATATAGCGCCAGAAACGCCCCTTCCACACACTCCAATACTGAAAACATCAAAACAGACAGCTGTCCGCAATTAAGAGGGTCGTGAGAGGGAAACCATATCACTCCATATCAAGAAAGGGGTGTAAATATATATTTTCTAAACAACCACAAAACTGCCTGGGTAGCTGGTTTTATTTGCCAAACTATCATTCTGGAAACTGAATTGTTCTATTTTGCCTACTATTTGAATTCTTCGTGTCTTCTCAGGTGACAGCCACTTTTTAGGGGTTGAAATCCCATCCGTGGCTGTGATATTCTTCAAAGCCATGAACCAATATGAATGTTGTGGTGCATCTGTAGTAAAACATAACAGGGGTTGTGGATAAACAAAAGGACTAGTGATGTTTTCGATAATTTACTGAATATCAAGTCGTGAAGGCAGGTGCTCAATATCGACCTTCACCTTCCAAATCATCTCACCTACCCACCTGCCAAATAAAATCCCAATCCATCCAGCGGATATCGTGATATACTCCAATACGTGATTCGTACCAAAAATAGTACCTGCATTATTTCATGCAGGCAAAAAAAAACGGTTTTGCCCCGGTACCCACCAAAAAAATGGTTTTGTACTGGTGCCCACTACTAGCCACAATCGTTTCACACAAACACACACACTGGGCCTATTGTATTGTACCCAATAGATAATTCCACGCTCCATTTAACAATTGTGTGTATGATATTTTTAGTTTTCAGAATGGCTGTTTTTCATACCGCCTTTGTTGTTGTTGGCATCCATCTGTCTCGGAAGACAATGGTAGGCAGACAGGGTGGGTTTTGCGACCCGTCTGCCTGGCCTGTAAGTGACTTTTTCAGGTGAATGATGCGTGTGCATTTCCTTTTTCACCCTTTCGTCTACTGGCGCACGAAGTCCTACACCGTCCATATGGTATCATTGATGAGTTTTTCCTTCCCATAGACTTCTAATTCATGTTTTACATGGGTGCGTTCAAAATGAAGCTACGTTAAAATTCAGCAGATTTTTCATTCCATGTTGAGCACATTTACCCTATACCGTGTGGAAAATTGCCAACGTCAACTATACACACGTTATTTTTTATAGCAATTACAAACCACGTGCACGATTAGTCAATCCTCACAAAGGGCACTTTTTCGCTGTTAGTGTACAACCGCACCACTCATAACCCTGGACTGTGTACCTCCGACCTAGCGAGCGGCTGCAAAACTTTACCTGCTAATTTCTTCAGTTACAAACAAGCTTTCACCAATCTGAATTTTGAGATCTGTTCGGCTAACTCAAAGGAAATTTCTTACCGCTTAAAACACGCGTCCATGCACCCGTTTATTTTTTTGGCTCGGATTTCTTTTAGCAGCCCACTCGGAGTAATACATCAATAGTCCTTATGTTGTGTCATTAAGTTGTCGCCTGCGTTGGATGATAGGAGGACCTCAGTTTTGTTATGATTCAAGCCGCAAACTACAAGGGCGTGTCGCTTCAAAGCAGACGGCGAAGGCCGTGAACGTTAGTTGCTAGAGAAGGAAAGTGCTTTTATGTACTACATTGAAAATGTCAACCAACAAAATTGGCAACTTCATCCTTGTGTACACGTTGTTCCGGCTGCTTGTGACACATACATCAGGTAAGTTTTGTTTTACCTTTTTCATCTATCGCTATGTTATCCTACGTACGTGCAAATACGTGCTGTCTACATGCCAAAACGTAGGCAATCTTTTGGGATCCGTATATGGTAAGAACCACCTCCGTACGAAATCGAAGAGAATTCCAAGGATTTTGGAGCACGCAGACACGCCGTAGAATTTTACGTGCAGGCAAAAATTTGTGTGCCTTCGGGCTAGCTGCGGATTCGCCCAACACCCACCAACCCCCACCCCATAGTTTGACAGGGAAGTCCAGCTAGCAAGGCTCTCTGACGGATCGAGTCAGATTTCTCTCTTCATTGATCTTAAATTCTGTGTTAGGTAGTTTGTGCCTGCCGCCAAAATGACAGGAATATACGTTGCCGTTGACAAATACGACCAGGGCTTCTACACAACAATAACTTAATTGCACAATAGTTTCACAAGGTGAAAAAATATGGTATCTACTGGTACACAAATACAGTCCCATAGAGGTAATCTTCTTTAGGTTAACTTGAAGCTTCCATTTAGTACTAAAAACGTCTAGTCTTTAGGTCGCTTTATATCAGCTACATGTAATACACTCACATGCTGTTTTTTGACGTGCTCAATTGCTAATGCACACCAGAAAATAATGACCAAATATCATTGTGACCCTGGTTGTAGACTGCATAGCCGTGGGCAATATAACAGCAACCCAAATCTATAGTTATGCAGTCGGTAGTCAAGGTTACTCATCTTCATGCCATAGGACAACATAAACGTAGGAATATCATTTTAAGTTGTGTTTTAAACCTTACTTTTGTACTTTACACTCTGGGCGTGATTGAAAGTTCGGTGACAATCGTACAGAAATAGAATATTTCGTAAAACAGTGTTTTGAATGAAAAAATAATGTCTATAGGACAGCACAAGTAAAATAATTCCACAAGGGTACATTGTTGCGCCGACCTAAAAAGATATGTCCAAGCAGGTCCCTAAAACATCTTCCCCCATTATTAAGTACTCTTTTATATCTAAACTGTGTTTACCTGGGATACTACAATAGAGATCTCTCAAACACAATGCTTTCCATTGTGAAGGATTTATATGTAATCAGACGTACTGAAAATGGATTGTGGAAAATGTAAAATGGATTACTAATCCCTTGCTTTCAGTGCTTGCAGCACTTATTTTTTAGGGTCTAATTGCGCTGATATATATAGTAACGTTAGTCATTTTTTAGAAAGGTTGGAAAGACACACGTGCAGCCGTGCAGAAAGTCTTTATCAACTGCATGAAATATTAATAAGGCACATGGCTGAAAGGACGTATGAATAAGTATTCTTTACCCGATAACAATAACAATTTCAGGGCTAAAATCGCTATTTTGCACTTTAAACTGAAAACGAACCCAACACGAACGTGCAATTCATTGATCCGACTTTTTTCTGTAACAAATATCAATAAACTCTCAGCACATGCAGGTATACTAAAATACAGACATACTCATATACGGGTTACATTGGGAAAGGCATGCAGGGAAAAGGTGGTAACGTTCGTTGTTATCATTTTTTATCATTGTCTTCTCGGCTGGCTTTCAAGGATCGTAGAGCACATTTCGACGTTTATTGCTCAATGAATGCAGTGAAAAATGAAACACACTTTATCAGTCAGTGTACCCACTATGAAACCGAAAGAAATACATTATTGCAAACAGTTGTCACAATTTTACCAAGCTTTTACCACCTAAGAGATCACCAAAAGAATAAATTTTTATTGAAAGCACAAAATCTCACCATCATACCGAACGTGAGACAGTTCATTAACCACCACCTTTAAAGAGGAAGTCAAACCCGACAATAGTATCAATAGTATCATGTAGTTGATTAGACACGAGTTTTATGTATTACTCTATCTACTTCTCTCTTAGTTCATGAGATTGTATATGCAATTAGCCCTCGGGCATGATTTTACAAATAAACATTATTATTGTCTTTTCAGATGGTGCTATCAAACACGGGCATACATTTATCTGTTCACTTATCTTTGCTAGTTAAAATCTGCTTCTGTTCGATGGCGGCGCTCAAATAAGTTGTATTTACTTCAGGGCGCAGTCATCCCGTCTGTACTTATTCATTTGTGTTTGTTTGTTTGTTTGATTAAAAATGTTACCACGGAAGATCCGCGCAATTGCAAGATCGGGTGGTGTCGTGTATAGCGTAACTATTAAAAATGACAGAAAAAAATAAGACTAATAAATATCCTCAAATTTTGATGCAAATTAGAAAAAAGACACACAAGAAAAGGCCAAATATCATTGTGACCCTGGGATAGGAGTAGATTGTATGACCCTTTGCAATAAAATAGCAACCCAAAATTACAGTTTGATATAGGTAGTCAGGGGCATTCCTCTTCATGCCATAGGAATACGTATACGTAGGAATATCATTTTCAGATGTGTTTTAAGTTTTATTTTTGATTATCATAGATGTCAGTCAAATTTCAGTGACAGTCATACAGAAATAGAATCGTTTGCAGAACACTGTTTCGAATGAAAATATAATGTGTATAGGACAACATAAGTAAAATAATTCCACAAGGGTACATAATTCCGCCGACCTGACAAGATATGTCCAATCAGGTCTCTAAAACAGCGTCTCCCAGTATAAAGTATTCCTATATGTCCAAACTGTGCTTACCTGGGATGCTACAATAGAGATCTCTCAAACACAATGCTTTACAGTGTGAAGGATTTATATGTAATCAGACGTACTAATGTAAAATGAATTGCTAATCCCTTGCTTTTAAGTGCTTGCAACATTTACAATTCAGAGACTAATTGCGCTGATAAAAACGTTAGTTCTTTTTTTAGAAAGGTTGAAAAGACACATGTGCAACCGTGCAGAAAGCCTTTATCAAGTGCATGAAATATTCATAAGGCACATGGCTGAAAGGACGTATTAATATGTATTCTTTACCCAATAATAATAACAATTTCGGGGCTAAAATCGAGACATACTTATATACGGGTTACATTGAGAAAGGCATGCAGGGAATAGGTGGTAACGTTCGTTGTTATCATTTTTTATCATTGTCTTCTCGGCTGGCTTTCAAGGATCGTAGGACACATTTCGACGTTTATTGCTTAAAAATGAATGCATTGAAAAATGAAACACACTTTATCAGTTAGTGTACCCACTATGAAACCGAAAGAAACACAATATTACAAACAGTCGTCACTATTTCACCAAGCTTTTACCACCTAAGAGATCACCAAAAGAATATATTTTACTAAAAGCACAAAATCCCACCATCATACAGAACGTGGAACAGTTCATTAACCACTGCATTTAAGTAAGAAGTCAAACCCGACAATAGTATCCATAGTATTACGTAGTTGATTAGACACGAGTTTTATGTATTACTCTATTTACTTCTCTCTTAGTTCATGAGACTGTATATGCAATTAGCCCTCGGGCATGATTTTACAAATGAATATTATTATTGTCTTTTCAGATGGTGCTATCAAACACGGGCATACATTTATCTGTTCACTTTTGCTAGTTGAAATCTGCTTATGTTCAATGGCGGCGCTCAAATAAGTTGTATTTACTTCAGGGCGCAGTCATCCCATATGTACTTGTTTATTTGTGTTCGTTTGATAAAAAAATGTTACAACGGAAGATCCGCACAAGATCGGGTGGCGTCGTGTGTGGTGTAACTGGTAGAAATGACAGAAAAAAATAAGGCTAATAAATATCCTCAGATGTTAATGCAAACTAGAAAAAAGACAGACAAGAAAAGGCCAAATATCATTGTGACCCTGGGATAGGAGTAGATTGTATGACCCTTTGCAATAAAATAGCAACCCAAATTTACAGTTTGATATAGGTAGTCAGGGGCATTCCTCTTCATGCCATAGGAATACGTATACATAGGAATATCATTTTCAGTTGTGTTTTAAGTTTTATTTTTGATTATCATAGATATCAGTCAAATTTCGGTGACAGTCATACAGAAATAGAATAGTTTGCAAAACACTGTTTTGAATGAAAAAATAATGTCCATAGAACAACATAAGTAAAATAATTCCACCAGGGTACATAATTCCGCCAACCTGAAAAGATATGTCCAATCAGGTCTCTAAAACATCGTCTTCCAGTATAAAGCACTCCTTTATATCTAAACTGTGTTTACCTGGGATACTACAATAGAGATCTCTCAAACACAATGCCTTCCATTGTGAAGGATTTATATGTAATCAGGCGTACTGATGTAAAATGGATTGCATGCTAATCCCTTGCTTTCAGATGCTTGCAACATTTACAATTTAGGGACTAATTGCACTGATAGCAACGTTAGTTCTTTTTTAAAACTTTTTTTAGAAAGGTTGAAAAGACACATGTGCAGCCGTGCAGAAAGTTTTTATCAAGTGCATGAAATATTCGTAAGGCACATGGCTGAATGGACGCATCGACAAGCATCATTTTTGACGTGCGTAGCTATTGGCCCTCCGGTATGAGTGATGCGGAAATCGTCGTCTAGAGCCTTAGAGTTATAGTCACCTACTTGCTAAAGTGACCACCCTGAAGCAGACGCCTTATTCCTTGAAAAGCAGAAAACTTTGTCATAAAGAGGCCTACTCATAAATATGGGACATAAATGTACTTCCAATGAATTCTGATGAAACTTAAGACTCGACAATATTAGTCTCAAGATGCCACTGTTTTGTTGATCTAGCTACTATTTGCTACTAGAATATGGTAATATTTTGTACTCCTTGAATTACCATATCCTTGCCCAAACTGGCTCCATGACTGGAATTCCAAACATTCTTTTGGGCCAACATTCCTGTACAATTCCTAGAATTTTTGCTTACTGAACACAATGATTTACCATTTGGCTCGGTCCAGAGGTGTCGTCAAAATTCCATTTTGCAATTAACGAACCGATCCTTCCTCACACAGCAATCGGGTACACCAGTCTGGGTTGCTGGGCGGACGACATCTCAGACCGCGCCATTCCCACACTCGAGGGGACTGACTCACGCCTAGATGGACACTACTCGTCACGGGAAAACCCCATCGAGAAATGTTACCAGGTAGCACTTTCTCGTGGTTTCCCCGTGTTTGCCGTACAGAATGGCGGCTGGTGTGCTGGTTCGGCTGATGGGCTCAACACCTACTACAAGTACGGCGCATCACCAGCCTGTGCAGCCGATGGCGGAGGCGGGGATCTTGCAAATGAAGTCTACGGGATCACTGGTCAGTCTCTAGTAAGGCTTAGGTCACATTTCCAAATCAGGGCCCGGCCGTGCAGCTTTCGGAAGGGAAAAGAATGATATAAAAGACATCAAAATACACAAAATGTCTATATAATATCAACGGACATAATTTGGGTATATTTCTCGGTATACATTTTATTTCATTTTTTTCGTCTCTTTGAATAAACATCCCGGCCGGGCTCTGGATTGGAAATGTGATATACGCCTACATGGGTGTACGGGTGGAAGTTTCAGAAGGGTGTAAATGAGTGTCTATTCTACCATTTATGCTCACCTCAGGCTATTTGCTGCATGCTCAATTACCTTAAATCTTCATGATCTTTCATATTGTATCTTTGTTTCCATTGGCAAATTTATTTTCACGTTCTTGGCTCTCATTACTTTCCGTACGTACCAAACACCACTTGCGTCAGAGATTACTTTTGCAATGGCCCACTACTACGTACCGTCAGATGTATGTTTGCCCATCATGTTGGCCAGTCTTAGTCCTTAAACTGCCCAAGACCCTTGCATTACATTTTAATGACAGTAGTCAACCAATTATGTGTACCTTTTGACACAGTTTCATTTTAACAATTGCTGGCAATATCATTCACAGTGAAATGGGGGTGAAGTTTTTATTAGTTGTCGTGACGTCGCCGGACGATCT
>NC_049983.1:2850743-2877296 GCF_000003815.2 Branchiostoma floridae
GAAATTCGCCTTACATTCGACAGTTTCATCTCGAGGAAGACTACGACTTTCTCACCATCTACGATGGACCCAGCGATAGTGCTGAGGAGTTACAGAGGTAACGTTCTGAGCGCGCTAGCGTCGTAAAAGACTACGATAAGCACTAATAGATCCTAATTAAGATTCTGAATGTGAAAAATATTGGCATGCTGTTTTGGAAGACGATGGTAGGCAGACAGGGTGGGTTAGGCGACCCGTCTGCCTTGCCTGCACGATACATTTTAAGGTGAAGGAGGGGTGTGCACTTCCTTTCCACCCTATCGTCTACTGGTGCACTATGCATCACACATGCAAAAATCAAAATTTTGAAATATGATCACGCCCACTTAAGGGGTTATGGATCGGGTCATTTGAGACATACTTTGTATAAAAATCGTCGTCTGGCATGAAATAAATCACACCCCACCCAACCCAAAAAACGAATCCGCATTATATGCAAAAGGCCCAGCCATATAATGATTCAGTGACATGCTTGGTGACGTATAACTGCTGAACGACGTGTGCTAGGACTACCAAACTTTTTGTACTTTTCCTAAAATTCAGTTGGCAACAATTGTAAACGAATAAAGTACGATGCCATTATGTTGCTACAACAAATAGACTTGATCACAACTCACTTTCCTTTCTCAGACGTCACGAAGCAAAACAATATTCAACACTACACTTGGACTCAATCGCACGGTGGCCCGGTAGGATAAGTGATACAAGGTTTCACCAGGCTAGTTCTAACCCTTCCACACAGGCATCCTCTGCCTGGTACCCACTCCTAGTGTGGGGCCATTTTAAACACATTTCTTGTCTGTTTTGTTTTAGCATAAAAAAATCTTAATATGTGCCTCATGGGGTGGGTACGGAACCACATTTGCTTACTGGACCGGTCCAGATCCGAACCTGAAAAAAATTCGGTAGACCTGATGTTGGACCTATTGGAAAATGAACAGATTATATAATTGGGCATTCACGTGTTTGGGGGCTTACCGGACGAGGAAAATAACAAGAGCGAACGTAGAGTACCACGTTTTACAGTCAATAGTACAGAGGCAGGCAGCATTGTGGGATTTTAAACGCCAGTGGGAGTCGAATAGTCCACAAAACATATTTCTTTGTTGCGAAATAGACCATTGTTTTGAGTATCGTCCAGTCACAAGTTCTCACATACTGAATGAGGTCCAGGTTCAGGTTCAAACCTGGACCTGATCCTCTTGACCTGAACCGGACCTGGACCGAAATTTGCTGTACAGTTACCAATCCCCAGTGCCTTACGTTCACAGTGTATTCGTTGCCTTCTAGGTTAACAGGTGACTTGTCAGTCAGCCCGATCACCAGCACATCTAACACGCTGTTCCTGAGGTTTACATCTGACGTCCTTTTCGCGGAAGAAGGATTCAAGTTGTTCTATTCAAGTCAAGTCTTGAATACAAGTCAAGTCTTGAATGAAACATCTTACAGTAAGCATGTTTACCTTTGCTAGAAGGTTATGTGACTCAGAACATTTTAGTTTGCTATATTGGTGGTATGGCTGTGGATGTATTTGAGTATGGTGTAAACATAATAACTCAAGAAACTGTGAATGGATGTATTTGGTAGGTGGGTATGTGTCTAGAAGACGTATGTGAAGTTTGAGAATTGGCGTCCTGGCGGCTTCCTACGGCTTTGCAACTTGTATTTTTGTGTGTTTCTATGTGGTAAGCTCGAGATGCCGTGGACGGATCTTTATGCTATTTGTTAGGTAGGTAGGTAGAAGTCTACAAGACGAAGATGTACTTTGAAAATGGGCCACTTACCAGCTCCCAAGTCACTACAGCAAGAGTTTGAGGTCATTTTTTTTCTGGAAAAAATGTTACAGCAGCAGTACCAACGTCCGAATCAGGTATTCGAATTTTCAACCGCTCCGCAGTCAGGGTGGGCAAATGATGTTTGAATTGTTTTATGGAAGCCTGTGTGATAAAACTTCGAAGCCTGTGTGATACGGTGTTTTATCACCAGATCCGAAACACCTGTATCGACAGTCATTGCGATACAAGCATGGCACAAAAGATCTAATCACGGTTTTTGAATGTAATCTTTTCTTACATAAAACAATGGGATGGATGAAGAAATATTACGAAGAAAGATGTCAATATATTGTAACCGTTGATTTATGAAGCACCAATATGATATTTACCAACCAGAAATTCACAACCTCGCGATGAAGACGAGTGATGCTGTGTGGTCTGGTACCGCTGATTCATTAAGAGTGGAAATCTTCTCTGATGTTTGTAACGACACCTGCGTCAACACGACCGTGCATGCAACCCTGGAGGACGGGTAGGTACAATACACCTATTTCACGCGGCAGCCATGATAGAACAAAACCAAGGCCAATGTGGCAAACAAAAGACTATCCATCATGATTAACAGTTCAACCAACGATAGCATGGTAATCAGGAAATCAACCAATAAGGGATTGGCTGCATGTTCATCAAATATTTGCACTATCATTCTAATTTGAGCTATAGGATCACTCTACCCTAAATTGCTACCTATCGGTGCATAACACTAGTCATGATATCAATTATTTAATCCTAAATACTTACTCCTACACTACCATACTTCCCGGTGTCCGTGACAAACTAATACAAATATAGCAACTAAAATAAACAACTACATGTACAATAGGTTAACAGAAAACTTTAGATGGAGCACAAAATTAGAGTGGGAGTGGTTAGAGGTCGACACACCAATTTTACAACTTAATATTTATGTGGCTCCACACATTTAGTTTTTCCTTAGATATTTGCATATTCCACCCGGAAATCAGAAAGAATAGAAGCTGTAAACATGTACTCCACGTTTCAAGCTATTTGATTGGCTTAAAGTCTCACTTTCTCGGTTTTACGTCAGACGTGAACCTATCAACGCACAGAACACAATCGGCATCGAGTTTATAATAGCCAATCAGAACTCAGAAAAAATGGAAGCTGTAAACATGTACTCCGCGTTTCCAGCTTTTTGATTGGAATTAAGTCGCGGACTGTCTCGGGTGTACGCAGATGTGAACCAATTAACGCACAGAACACAAAATGGTATTCGGCATGCAGTTTGATAATACTATAGCAGCTGAGGCGACCAAACAGGCGCTCAAGGAAGAAGTTGCCCGCCATGGAATGAACGAGATTGATAAATTTTCACGCAAAAACATTATCTTCAGAAAATTGGACCTTGGAATCTTGCAAATTCAACGGTGAACGGACGTGTTCAAGCTACGCAATACATTTAGATACCTGTTAAAACGTGCACCTGTAAAGTGTTGTAGCACTAGCTCAGTGGTATTATTCACGCGTGGTAAACCAACGCTACGGGATCGAATCCGTGGATAGATGATTTCATTTTTTTTGCTGCATTTTCGCGAAAATGTTGCCTTTCTTGATGCTTCTTTTCTTGCAATTTTTGCTTTCTTTTCCGCCCACATTCTGCATTTTTTTTAAAAATGTTGCCTTTCTAGTTAATTTTTACTTTTAATTTGTATCATATGTATTTTACAATGGATGACTGGATCTGATTCTCGCTGCTACTCATAGACGATGTATATAGGGGGCGCTGCAGCGAAAATACCGTTCCAAACATGGTTCAGTTTGTATCCCCCTGATTTCTGTTCATGACTGCAGCTAACTTCCTGACCCAGACAACCTCTTTTATCCAGCGTGTTCGTCTGTTTTCCTCTCTATCGATGACTGTATACTCCTCACAAAAGTCTATTACACAATTGTTTCTGTTGATATGGTCAGTGACCGCAGATTTGCTCTTGTTCTGCCGCCTTCTTCTTGGATCTTGTTGATCTTGATCCTTTGCTGTTCTGGGCTTCCTTTCTGTGCTCTCCAAGTCTGGTGTTGAACGTCCTGCCCGTCTTTCCAAAATACACATTGTCATAGCTTTTATATGGGACTTTATATACACCGTCTGTCTTGGAGTCTTCGAGTCTGTGCTTAAGGTGTACCGACATGTTTCTAAGAGTAGTCTTGGGCTTAACTGCCGAGGCGATCGATGTTATTTTTTCTGCAAATTCTCTTTAGTGCCTCTGAGATACGGTATGATGATCATGCAATCCATTCAACGCGATGTGCTTCCCTAACTATATGCCTGATTTACCCCCATGCTCGGCAATGAAGGACGGTCTTTCTTCGAAACTTTTCCGCTCCCGATTTTGGTGATCCGACGATGCTCCGAATTACAATTCTAGGTGACGACTATATCCAACTGGACTGGGTAAGTGTACATAAAGATTAAAGAACTGGCTCATATTTCGAACATGAAGTCTATTCGTGTTTTTTTTTCAACCGTTGGTTCAAACCAGACGTTCATGAGGATTTTCCTCTACAGATCATCGTGTCCAATGCTTATAATGGGCAGGATTATCGTTTTCGCTGTCCCGCCAACGGATGCAAGCTATCCACTGATCCAAAGGAGGGGAGCGACCAAATCGTCTTAGATTTTGATGAAAGTTAGTACTGCTAGCCTCCATCTATTCTGCCGTTAGAATTGGTATGCAGTAAAGTTCGATTGATTTTATCGATAATGGTGAATACTATATGGTTAGACTGTTATGGGTCATTTCGCCAACGTCATTTCTCCACAAAGTAAGTTGTTTTTGCTCTATATGAGAGACCAGATGTCATTTGTTATTTTTTGTCAATGTTTACTTAATGCTAAATGATGGTGTCCGATTTTCAGTGGTAGACCTGATGATCATCGAGCGCTCGTCGTGCGACCATGAATCTAAGTGTCAGCAAATTTAACAGTTATACCTGAGACCTCTGAGGGACCTTAGCGATCGCTGAGCGTTCGTTGAGAGACCAAAAACATGCTACCAGATATGGTCGGCTACAATTTCAAAATAAACGATATCTTCCTTCTTCCTAAACAGAAACTCACAGTCTAACAATCAAGACGAGCGCCGCTGCAGCATCTGGCAGTAACGATTCTCTAACCATGGAAATCTTCTCTCTTAACAATTGGAACGACACCGTGGTAACGATGGTGTCCGGACTTACAGCTAACGGGTAGGTGCAATGGGATAGATACACAGTTGCTTTTACTCTGTGACCGGAGGGTAATCTCCGTCGACAGAGTATTGTTGTTGGTGGATGTGATGAGTGTCCGCATCTGTATCTCTTTGTTACATTTGCCGCATTCGTACATGTATGTAGTTTGGCATGTCGTCAGCACTCTGCACTTTTTTGGCGGTAGCTGTATCTATAATCAATGTGATAATTTAAGAAATCACCCCTACGTCAAGTTTGCGTTTTCTTTGCGCGGTAGGCTTTGCGGTTATTGGATATTGCCAAGCAGATGTTGAGTGATGCAGATATGGGGTCATGTGTTCTCTAATGTAGAGCCAAAAGTGCCCGTGTCAACTGGACTACGAAACTTGGTGACTTTGGCTAAAATATTGTTGGCAACATATCGGTGAAAAGAATGTAGCATATTTTACCAAATTTACTAATTTCAGTTTGAATTATGAGATTTCATGGTTTTATTGCTAGACCATATTTGTTTATATATATCATTAACTTCCTGTGTAATTTGAATACATTCATGATTGAATATTCATATTGTATGCTAATTCTATGACGTCATCGGTTACAATCCAATATGGCGGACAATGTCATTATCAACGGTAAATTCCTGTCATTTTTACGCAAATTCCGTAAAAACCTTAATTTTTTCTACAAAACACAATCACTAGAACATTTTTAGTCTACTTCTATTAAGTTTGGGGGTTATATCTAAAAAAAAAACTTAAACTTCTAAAACCTGTATGTATTTTAGAAAATCCAAGCTCGTCAATCCAAGATGGCGGTCAAATGAAGTCATTTTTCTGACGTCATATAAGCACTCCAGTAACCATGTGTGCACCTTTCTAACCATTAACCAATTTTTCTTCACGCTCACCATCGCAGGACGATGTTTAATCGAGTATTTACCGCTTTTGATTTCGGTAATCCAACAAGGCTTCGACTGTCAACGTCAGGTGATGACGAATTGCTGATTGACTGGGTACGTTAACAAAACATAGTATTACGTTTACAAAAGAAACTTGTCTATTTGTATTTTGGCAGTTCATGTAGTACTTTCACACCTTGTGCAGTTGCCTTCTTGCGGACACCTTGTATGGACACAGTAACGCCATTTAATAATGCATATTGACTGTTCGGCCAGAACATTATGGTCCCAAGCGTGACTGAGGTTGTATCCCTTATACATATAATCCAGAGGTGTTGATGAGCAAAATACGATAATTTTTTGTGTGTTTGCAGATTATTGTGCAGAATAACTATAGCGGGCAGTATTATCGTTTTACCTGCCTCGATGTTTGTGAATTATCTGCTGATCCCGCGGAGGGAAGTCAACATCTTTTTGTGGATGTGGATCTCGGTTAGTGTTTCAGTGACAAAGAATCTTGATTTGCTGGCATGCATTGTTTTGTGAATTAGAGTTTTCTAAAAACAAAGCGCAAGCTACAATACTTTCTTATCAATATACTAATATGGCTTTTGAAACAGGCCCTGTGGTATGTCCTTTGGGTTACACCTCGTACAACGATTCCTGTTTCAAAGTGTTCGCCCAACACAAGACCTACAGCGGTGCCAGACAGGTGTGTGCCGACGAGGGAGGGCTTCTGGCCATGCCGAAAACCAATGACCTCAATGTCTTCTTGTGGGATTTGAAGAATGCCATCGAGCAAGCCCTACGCCCGTGGATCGGCCTGACCGACGAAAATCGTGAGGGGGAGTGGATGTGGGAAGATGGGACTGTTCTTGATATAACAGTTGATTGGAACAAGTTTAACTACGATGAACCGAAGAATGACAACGGAGGAAAGGATTGTGTACAGTACATCGAGTGGTGGCAAAGGTGGAACGCCAAGGCTTGTTCCTTTGCTAACACTGCGTTCATCTGCCAGCTGGACAAGGGTGCGTCATGTATTATCTTAAGGTACACTCTCGCTGCACTTGCGTCAAGCTTGTGTCACTGTGGGGTTCGGTCACTGCGTCAGTGTTTTGATATTTTATCCGATTTTTATACAAGAATTTAGATATTGCGTTATACGTAAAATTATGACTTAGAAAATGACAAAATACACAAAAGTAAGAAAATCCGCATGTGCAGTGAGAGTGCACCTTTAGTACAAACACTACCGGCGGAATCGCTGTTAATGTCTCTACTGCTTTTTAAGGAATACAATGTTTTTATAAATGATTAATTGAAAATGTAGCACTATTTCAGAAATACACGTTATACAGACATATTGTTTTTATACATTTTATATAACGTTACTAGTCATAAAGTTTAGACATCCTGTTTGTAAACTGCAATGATGTCAGTGACATGACGATAACTTTCAGACATTAGAGAAGCTTAGACTGGTATCATAGTCCGTTAAAAGATGCAAAATAAAAACATAATAATGCAAATATTTGACGGACATGCAGCCATTTTTTATCGGTTGCTTTCCTCTTTGGCAGGCTATCATTGGTTGAACGGATTATTATGATTGACACTCTTTTGTTCGCCTCATTGAAGTATATCATGGCCGCCGCGTGAGAAAGGTGTATACAGATTTAGCTTCCATGAAGGCAAACTGTCTGCTAATGCGAATACTAACTGTAAACTTTCACAGTGGACAACTGCTCTCTCGGATACTTCCGCTGTGGACTCGGATATCAGTGCATCCCGTCCTGGAAGCGTTGTGACGGGACGGCGGACTGTTCGGACCGTACTGATGAGGAAGGCTGCGGTAAGCCCGTACAGTTTAATGCATTCATTCCCCAGAAGTATACACGTACTCTACAACGTCTCTGACCTGGAACGTCTTCCTCCCCAAGCCAGTAAGGCGATGATGACTCATCACCCCATACCTATTATCCATACCACCAATAACGACCTGATCTGTCCGACTAGCATCATTTGGGCCAGATGACCTAAAAACGTCCCACAGTGGTGAGGTAGACAGCTGGTTGATTGACAGAGGCAAGAGGGTGATGTAGTATTGTTACAGGCAGGCAATAGTTAGAATTTGGTTGATGTCATGAGATGGTTGTCTGTGGAAGTGGTCGACCGGTCAGGTTTGACCAAGGAGGTTATATCTTTGGTTTGACCGTATATCTTTGACTTGACTACATTGTGTAACTAGGTTATTGCAAAATAGAAGGAAAAGTTACGGCCCACATTTCTGAAAATAACATATCAAACGTATAGTGAAAATGCTCTTACACATCTTTACATGTTAGTAGTGATAAGAATTGCGATGCGAAATTCATTTATTTCATTTCTAGTTTGCTCTCCAGTTCCTGAGTTTTTCCCTGTCGGAGATAGACTTGCAGTGTTGCCGAACCAGCTGGGTCAGACGACTTTTGAAGAGATTCAGAACTCCTCTGTCGCTGAGCTGCTCGACCGTGCTCACACCTCCCGGGAAAACCATCCTGAGCTTCAGGAGTTTCTGTCTTATGTAATCCTTCCGCATTGCAATGTCTCCGAAGAGGACATGTCTCAATGTTCTTCGCTTTCATCTTCAAGGTCAAACATAACGACCTCTTGCATGTAAGTGGGCAATATACATAGTACCCACTGGGTTTGTATTTTCTTTTTTTTTACTCTGTATGTAATACAAACGAACAAACAGCTAAACGACTGCCCCGAATGCCTATACCAGACTCTAACTATGTTCACTTGAATGAGCTGTTTGAATGTAATTGAAATAATAAGTGTGCTTGCTTATAGATATATATACATGGTAACAAGCACATGATTGTAGAGATGGTACTTCAATCAGATACTTCTCAACCCTGTTGTTTTTCTCAGGGGTACACAACTGTTGCCATGCCGTTCGTGGTGTGAAGAGGTGCTCAGTATAGCTGATGACCAAACAAGGGACCTGCTACCTCCATGTCACATGTTTCCAGCACCACAAAGGAGTTGTTGGAACCCCGAACCGGCTAGGAAAGGCAAGGAAGGTGAGAACGAGAACGACAGTGATCCACAAGGACCTACGCAAGGATCCTCCGCAGAGAAATCCAATGGCGCCAACGAACCGCCTCTTGTCTGTACTCTGCTATCTCAATCGTCACCATTAGTTCCTGTGGGCGTAGCCAGAAACAAGCTGTCAGCCAATAAGAGAATAGGCCTTTCAGTTTTCAAAAGGAATCTCACATATAAGGGTTAACTCATTAATATTTATAAGCAGGGCGGTTAGCAACTGATGGTGACACTTTTAATAACCGAAAGACATATTCTCTGATTGGCTGATAACTGGTTTGTGGCGACGCCCACAGGAACTGATGGTGACGGCTGGGATAGCAGAGTACAGAAATGAATCGGTTTGCTGGCGCTGTTGGATGCCTCTGATGGGAGAATGGCAAGGACAACTCTCTTCATCTACGCGATTCCGTCTGCTATGCAAACCATTTCGTTGCTAACGCAAATTTCTCCGTGGGTTACGCACAGGATAATTTCTGAGCGCACTGAGCGCTATCGAACCGCAGTGTAGGTGATGTGCTTCTAGAAATTAGAAGTTTGACATCCATTCGATATGTACGTAAAGCAGATTTAACTGGTCTCGTGTGTTTGTACAAACCGCTGCTGATAAGTGACAATTGTTCTTCCTTAGTTTGCTACCATGGTATCGGCACTAACTACCGCGGAACATTGGATAAGACTACATCCGGCGCAACTTGTCTTCAGTGGTCAGCTGCACAATCTGGTTTCTACATCAGGGAGTACTCCTGGGCTAACCTGGACAAGAACTACTGCCGTAACCCTACCGGTCTCCAGCGGCCATTTTGTTTGACTGCAGATGGTAGCCTTGAGGAATGTGACGTCATACCTTGTGGTGAGTTACGCTGCATACTTGCCTTTGGAGTACTAAAATGTTGTGAAATGTTTCAGCTCAATTTCACTGAAAAGATGATTCTTATGGGAAAGTTATGTTAAGTTTCTTGTTGTTTTCTATTACACAGCTACAGATGTTTGCATCACCATTTAGGCAGCTTTTAGTTAATCAGGTCACAGTGGTACGTGATGCTGTCCTTAACCTAAGTTTTATCCCCTTTCCTGTCTATTGATGGGTTCATGATATACCGATAGAGGTACCAGCTGAAAGCCACCAAAATGATGGTGAAAACATTTGTCCTTGTGAAAGGAAGCATTTACAATGTAATGACCTGAAATTTGGTCTGCCCCCAACATATATGCGCACATGGATTCATGATCACTTTTGGCATACATTACAACAAAATGCTTAATTTGGCCCTTTTTTTGCCAGTGAATGA
The DNA here is from genome assembly GCF_000003815.2 of Branchiostoma floridae. NCBI lineage: Eukaryota > Metazoa > Chordata > Leptocardii > Amphioxiformes > Branchiostomatidae > Branchiostoma > Branchiostoma floridae. The sequence continues at coordinate 2,861,090 of NC_049983.1, forward strand.
CTTTTGGCTATTATATCCTGGTTTAACAGTCAAATAACCTGAAATTTCATAGAGGAGTGCACTAGATATCTATTTAAATGACCCATGTATAATATTTGGTATGAACCACTTTAAAATGATTTAGTTCGTTGCACCGGCTTAGAGGCGAGAGAAGCCGTTCGTTCAGCGGTTTGGTTTGCATGGATGCATGGCTGCATGCATGGATCGGTCAATTTAACCAAACTCTTCTTATAGCCCTTCTATACGCACGATTACGCAATCAGCTAGCGTGCCCGAGCGGTCTACGCGCTGGGTGGATATAGCGATTTGCTTTTGCAGCCGTGGATCGTGGGTTTGAACCCCACTCTCAGAGGGTTAAGACACTTTGAAGACCCCCAGCAAAGTGGGCGTTGGCTCCCCTAGCAACCACCTTTGACCCCAAGTTTCCCAGATTTCCCCCATTGTTCGATAATAGCCCCCTCCCCGCCTAGTGTGAAAACAACCCGGGAGGGGTGCCACCTGGCCAGGTGAGACATTACCTGGCACCCTGTAGGGTAACTGTCTGGGAAAACAAGCAGGGTGTGTATTGGGTGTAGTCTTTTTAGTGTGTTATAGATAGTCTGAATGCCACTGTTTGAATTATGCTGTCATCATGAGTACAAATACTTTGAAAATGGATACAGTACAGCTGATTTAATACAGTGCCCAGCTTCAGTCGTTCGTATCCCACCAAATGAATTATACTCTGGGACCAGTTTTGACAAGATCTGATTTCGACTGACTTAAACAAGAAACTGTTCACAAATAAATGCCCCAATCCCCCCCCCCCCCTCTCAGTCTTACCAGGGCTAAGTAACCCCTTTTTTCCAGAGATTGAGTTCACTGTTGTAGGAACATGATATGTATACTTTCAGCTAATGTTCCAGGTCAGATCCAACAGAAGAAGAATTTGTTTCAAATTGAAACCTTTAGAACTTTTCAATAAAGTATTACTTCTGTTGTTATCCATAAGACTAATTACAAGATTCCCCGGTGCTACTGTTTCTCTACATTCTTTTAATCTACAATAACTTGATCAAGAAAACATGCTTAGTCTTTCGATTTCTAAAGTCAAGAAAATACCAAACAACTTGACCATGTTTCCCCCAAAGATTCAGGGAGGTTGATTCTTTCAACCTCATTGCTTTTAAGCGAGTAATGTTACAGGAAATATCATATGTATCATGTTTATAGCCAGGCCAGTATGCTCAAGAATTATTGTTAGGTTAGGATAGAATTGTACATTGCTGAAATGAGAAGGACATTCAGAATTACTGTAATCTGAAGCTATGTAGTTGAATGATTAACAAATCAGACAAATAGATGGTAGAATATGCACCAGTAATCTATTTCAATTTTGCTTTTGAATGAAATGTGTATTTACAAATCTATGTTAGTCAAATTTGTTCCCTATTTTATACTGAACCCTTCTCCCACATTCTTATACATATGTAATTTCAATTGTCCTTAGAACACCTTAAGCCCTGCACAATATGAGCAATCTTTGACAACTATGATAATACATACAAAACATTTGTAGGGAGTGAGGAATAAATGCTAGACAGTCACAGTCATTTGATTAAGACCAGATGTGGGTTATCCCCAGGGTCAGTTTCTTCTCAGCCAAGTGCATTGACAGTTAATTGGATAGACAGGTGAAATTGTTTCAATCCAATTTTCTTGGAATTCTGCTATATAATTCTGTGTGTAATACTTAAATGCTTGAACGTTTGTTTATCATTGATCAACAGAACCCAAGCTGGCTGTCTGGCTTGGCAGGTAAAGGTGTGAAAGCTGTGAACTTTCCCATTGTTCTCCTCAGGTAGACTTGTACCCTGCCGTCAGGTACTAAGTCAACGAATTAATTGGTCATATTGTCACTATCCAAACAGAGAGATCACATTTCATGCTTGGAATGGCCAAAAGTTGCAATTTTGTAATCTTATTTTTTTGTTAAAGGCACAACCATATGCAATGTTCTTATTTGTCACAAAAGACATTCCGGGTAAGTAGACAAGTTGTACTTTAATGTTCAGGTGGTCCCATGGTTGTGCATATTACCACTTCCCTGTCAGGCTACCATGAATATTTCACATATGCCATTTTTTTTAAATATTTTGAACATATTAAAGAATATCTCTGTTATAATCATACTAGTGGGGCTGGGACCACCTGATCATTATAGAGTGCTGCTTGCTGAAAACATACATACCACATTTGTGTAAAAAAATATGTTCTGGGGTGTGGCGTCGAGGGCCTATAAGGTATAAAATCTAGCTGTGCTTATGATGTTCATATCTTAATATCAGTGAGTCTTTTATGAAATCCATGTGGTCTGAAAGTATGCTATGGGTTTGTGGCTCCATTTCCTGTTGAAAATTCTGAAAAATACTAGCCCAGTAACTTTCTATAGCAGATCAAAGTTGGTGGATCAGTTAATTAGGCAGAAGGGCAGAAAGTGTCTTAACTCACTGAGCTTGTAACAATTTTTTTTCTTTTTAGACAAATCTCATGTAATTTTTTTGCTTTAAATAAAAGACAGACCGATTCAGTAATTCGATGTTTAAAAACTCTTTTTTCAAGTGATTTTGTTTAACATCCAGGCTTTTTTCAGAAGCTTTCTTGTTTGTCATTTTCTAATGGCCAGGGCCGTTGTTCCCACTTTACAGGTGCAGGCCTGTCTATGATGTAATTGAATACGCAGCAAATTGACCTACTTCAATCAATATCCTGAGGAGGATTTGGCAGCCAATCAGCGAGCATGGTTTTATCTGGAAGAGTCCATTCATGCACGGGGACGCTATTTTTTCTAAATTCAAGTTTGGACTAGGTTACTTATACAAAAGGCTATTTTTTCATGGGAATTATTTCTGGACTTGATTATTTTTCTAATTCTATATGGGATATGCGGGAAGAGTCCATTATTGCACGGAGGGGGACAATTCTTTAGAATTCATTTTTGGACTTTGGTGATTATGTCAAAGTCCTTTTTAGTGGAAGTAATTTTGGACTGCTCCACTTAACATGGAAGAGTCAATTCTTATATGTAGGCTTTTTTGTAGATTTAGTTTTGGGCGGTGATGATTTAAAATTCAATTCTTTAGCGGAAGTGTTTTGGGACTGGTCTATTTTACCATTTTACATGGAGTGCACTGGAAGAATCCATTCTTGCAGGGGGATTTCTTATTATCCTTTTTTGCCCATAAGTGTGATTAGTATTTGGAACAGGCTTTTGTTGCATGGGTAGGGAGATGGCTGAAAAATGCTGCATATATGCTCAAGCACATGTCGACCTTTCTAGTGATATAGTAAAATATCAAAACATCTCTGTATCAATATCTATTTCTGCCAGTCTATCTTTTTTATTGTAATTTGCATACCTACATACCCTCAACAGTTATTTGCAAACCTATCATCATTAGTAACGTTACATCTTATACTAACGGTTAGCCGCATGTTAGCCTCCTGGATAGGAACAGTAATCTTGCTGATCACATGCTACTTTAAAACCAGATGCTGCTGGCTGCTGGGACAGAGGTCCTCCCGTCAACGGCAAGAGAAGCCCGAGCAAGACGTTCTACCCTGTAGGAGATAGAGTCACGTACACGTGCAACGATGGGTACATACTGGAGTATGGCTACCCTAGGGAAGTCAGGTGCCTCAAAGGAAACACAACTACACCGGAGAATGAAGGGGGCATCTGGGAACATGAAAAACCCGTGTGTCTAGGTGACTACCGTCTGTCAGGCATCGCAAAGATAATCCATTCTCCTACACAGAGACGTTCACCGGCGCCAGCAAACGGCCTCTTGTCTGAACTCTGCTATCTCAACAGTCACCATTAGTTCCTGACCGCCCTGCTCATGAATATTAATGTACTTACCCTTGTATATGCGAGATTCCTTTTGAAAACTGAATGACCTCTGAACGGCTGACAACGGGCTTGTGACCCCGCCCACAGGAACTGATGGTGACTGTTAAGATAGCAGAGTACAGACAAGAGGCGGTTTAATGGCGCCGTTGGATGTCTCTCCGTCGGAGAATGAGACAATTAGATAATTCTGAACTCGGCACAAGTTTGGAATATCAACTTTGATTCATCTTATTCCGTTCTTTTTGCATCAATTTTGATAAGTTATATATCAATAGAAGGCGTGTGTGATTTCCTTTCCTATGATATCCTATTTATTGTGATTGCAAATTCATGAAACAAACAACAAACAAGCTTACGTGACGGGATCACAGAAGTAAAGAGTCGAAATTGCCTAACTGAAGTCAAACAATCTATTCGGTTTATTTTCTTCCGTCCGTTTTCTACAAGTGAAGTGAGATAACATCCTTAATGTACTTGTAACTAGAAACACGTGACGTTTAAATGCACTCGTCTCATCGTCAATAAAGTCAAAGTCATAGATATGCCTAACATACAGAGAAAAACACTTGCTACGGTTACATACAGAAGGATGGAAACTGTTTCTGTAACACATATGTTACGCAGTTAAATCAAAATAGCAGCGTAGAAATCATTTATCTATAAAAGTATACAATTTGAAATACCAATGCACAATATTTGACCATCTGTTTTTGGCACGCTCTCTACACCCTGAATAGTAAACTACAAACAAAGACTGCAGGAAGAGCTGTTTCTGCTGTACAGTGCAACCCTGGCACCGGAGAATGTCACCATCAACTTCACTGGATTTGTGGAGCAAATCGTCTCTTTGGTAAGTACTAGGGTCATCGTCTGAGGTTTCCTTCTGCATTCATATATCATTTCCATTTTTGAAAAAAAAAACATAAGAAGAGGGCTCCGTTCCGAGCTACCGAATGGTCTATGTTGACATTATTTACCAAAAAATTCCCCAGTTCATGACTAGTGGTCATAGTTTGGGCACATGTTTAAGTTATTTCATGTTTTCAGATATCTCGCAGTTGTGTAAAACTATAGAAAATATTCATGATGCGAAATATGGTATCTTTTTATCATTTTAGATAGTGGTAACGGTATTCTCCCCCCATGTGTCAATATCTAAAACTATTTGTTGAGATAGGAAGCCACTACATAACACATAGTTGTGTCCAATACATGGAAGTATACCTTGGCGAAAAAATAGAATTGTTGCAAGTTTTTGCAGATATTCAAAATTGAAATGAGTACTGTTGCTCGAGAAAATTGGTATCCAGCAATTTTGAGCCAAAACAAAGATACAGTCACTGCCAGAAAGCTTTCAAGATATCTAGTCAATAATTCAAGTTGTATTATCTTAGCATAAAAGTTCATCTGTGTTCACTTGGTAAATGACATTATGGATACACTAAACTTTACCTAACCAACACCGATACCAAAAAGATTGAGACTTACCCAAATTTTAAGCCGACTCCGTCAGCCTTGTTCACTGAATGGACCCATCTGCTGTAGCTTCCGTACGTTTTATTTTCAGCTGAATTATCCTTATTCCAACCGTAGTAGTACCTTAGAATGGACTCAAAAGGTGGTATCTCACTGGCCTTTAGGCACCAGTGTGGCACTGCGGGATTCGATAGACTAATCAACAAATTTCATGGATAAAGGACGAATTTGCTTACGTTGTGTGTATTTTGTTGTCGTCCAAGTCATACTTTTACGTATTACACAATATAAAAATTATTTTAAAAAATCGGAGAAAATAACACAACAGTGCCACAGTGTAAGAACTCCGCAGTGCCGCACCGGTGCCGCAAGTGCAGCGAGATACCACTTTAAGTAAGCAAACAATCTCAGCGCATGTTCTCAACTTTATTTCAGGACGAGAAGACGGAACAGCTGGTCGCTTCTGTTATCATAGAATTTGTAAGTTGATAATTTTATTAAGTCTGCAAAATTTTTTATGCCAATTCAAATAAATAAATCTTTCTTGAATTTCGTATCTTTAAATGTTTCAAAAACGTTAACTGTTCAAAACATATTTTACAATGGTTTCAATGTTCCCCGAATTTCCTCTAATGCTAGACATGGCAGGATGGTCGACTGAAATGGATCCCAAAGTACTACAATGGCATAGAGAGCTTCAGCGTTCCAGGCGGGAGCATTTGGACTCCAACATTGACTCTTAAGAGAAAGTAGGTGGTAATCTTTTAAAACCGACTGTATAAATTATGAGTTAATGAGTCCCTTCAGTGCCAAAACAACTCCTTTCTAGCGCACGTCGTTCTTTATAAGGCCTTCACACTGAAACAGAATTAGCAGAAATCAAGCAGAACGAATTTGCAAAATTCGTGCCACATTCGGGGCCATTCGGGTGGGACTTCCGAATTGACCTTATATCCCCTTCACACGACAAGGAATGAGCCAAAATGCCGTCAGAATGAAAATTCTTTTCTATTCCTGGAAATTCGTAGTGTATTCTAGAAATTCTTACTGCCTTCCAGATATTCTTTTATTTAATGGCCACATTCCGACATGATTCGAAGTGGCTTACCGTTTCGTTTCTCTGTCGTATGAGATAAGAATGTTTCGAATAATGTTGGAATGCCGTAGAATTCGATCAGACTGCATTTAGAATATTAATTAGAATCCACTTCGACTGCCATTTGATATTTCTCCACTTCGAATGCACCTTGACAGTTTTAAACATGTCAAAAACGTTCAGGCCAGCCAAAAGAACGGGCACAAATAGCTGGACTGCAGTAAGAATTTCTGAAACACACTACGAGTTGCCAGGAATTGCCAGAAATAGAAAATAATTTTTATTCCGACGGCATTTCGGCTCATTCTTGCTCTCGTGTGAAGGGGGCTTTAGATGGAAACATACAAGACCCCATAATACAGACAGTTATAAAGACTTTGGAAAATGAGGTGAAAAGGCAATAGTACTTAGCACAACTGCATATAGTACATATTCTTTTTTTTATAAACAGAGATACGAGCGTATATGAAAAACTATAGATATGAATAAGTCAACATGCTGGGTCAAGCGTGCCATTTACACTATCGGTTCTACGGTATAAACATTATTTGACATATATTGCCTACTTGTACACAGTAAGTATTATTGCCAGCTGTACTTGAATGTATCTATCGAATGGGAAGTAGCAACGTGAGCAAGTGGAAAGACATGTGAACAGATTTGTGCGTTTATCATTATATCGTCAAAGATTCAAAATAAAGTGACATTTATCTTCAATCTCATTTTGCAGAAAAGACAAAACCTCAGGTCACGGGAAATCTTATCATATCTTCCGGCTTCTGTAGGACACAGTCCTATTGTTGGTGTAGAGAGAATTCAGAAATAAAATGTTCTTTAGATTTTACAGTGCCGAATCTGGCCAACATGACCTTGGAAACAACCTGCCAGTCCGATTCATCAGCGACGGCCGGGTAGAATGGACTGTGGAAACCCTGACACCACCGTGTGTGATGCTGACCCCTTCTACTTTCCGGCAGACACTATGGAATGCCACGTCTGTTTTGCTTCTGCCATAGCAACGGAGCAAACAATTCGTAAGATTTTGAAAATATATCAATTTCAGCTTCTACTTCGTCCTCGGACGGCCCATCTCTACTGAAACAAGAGTTCGGAGACCTCATATCTCCATGAAATAGTCTCATTATGCAAATGTTTCCACATTTACATAATCTATGCCTGATTATCTACACCTTTAAGCAACTTTAAGCAACTTGCACCGGTCACAATGTTGATTTTCCAATCATTTACCACACAGAAAAATTAAAGAAATTTTACATTGATTGTGCAAATTAGGGATGTATTTGCATAATTGGTATCTGTTTATGTTCCACCAGCCACAAACTATAGACATATATTACAGGTATTTGAGTCCTATATTGGAAAACACTACAAATATAGATTTCCCTAGGCAATTTAGGTCCAAGTCTGCATACTTCATGATGTACATCTCTGTCTAAGCATATCAAATATCATCTAAATTTTTAGTCTGTATTCAATGACTCGAAGTGAGTGTCTATTCCACTTAGAATGCCAAGGGGGACGCTCTACCACAGGCAAAGAAAACGGCCCATGTGACTCTTTATCTGCTTCACGAACGGAAGGAGAATGGTACCGAATGGATCAGATCTTCGCCAAAAACAACAGAGAAGCGTGCTTTGCTTTACAACTGTCGAGGATCCCGCTGTTCCACATCGCCACGACTGTTGGGCCCTGCGTCATACTGGTGGTGCTGATGATCATCACCTTCATCATGCCCATGGACAAGGGGGACCGGATCTCCTTCGGAGTCACCATACAACTGTCTATGGTCGTGTCTCTTGTATTCGTCACCGAAGTCCTCCCTGTCAAGGGCGCGCTGCCATTTTTCGGTGAGTACATACAGGGATCGAAATAGTTTTTCTGCATACCTTCACAGGAAATGTTGCCATTTTTCGGTGCGTACAGACAGGGCTCGAAATACTTTGTCCTAAATACCTACACAGAAAATGATGGCATTTTTCTGTTCATGCTGGGCTCGAAATACTTTTTTCCTACATACCTACACAGAAAATTATAGCATTTTTCTGTTCATACTGGGCTCGAAATACTTTTTTTCCTACATACCTACACAGGAAATAACCTGCACCAGACACATATTGCCCGCACCACTCAGAATTTAGGAAGCATTGATCATACTAAAATGTATTCAGGACCCACTGCTATTATTTCTTTTTATGTTTCATAGGTGGTAACAGTACAATGGGGCCAGTAAAAGTCCAGATTTTGAAACATGTGAACTTTATATCTAAACCATGCACCAGTGCAGGTAGGCATCAGGAAGACCTGCAGAGCTTTGATTTTACCTGCACTAACCTGCATACGCAGGTGGTATTTTGAGCCCTGACATAGGAAGAATTATATTAGATAGTTTTATCGCCTTTGAAATCAATTTTTTACCCTCTGTAAGCGTAGAGAGCTCTTATCTTACAATGGTAACTGTTATTTCTTACAATTACTTACAGCAACGCTGATCATCGTGTGCATGGGCTTGATGGGTGTCTTCTTGTTTTTCACCATCGCCATCATTATCATTCACGACAAGCAGGGGAGTCTGTCTCCGGCGAAAAAGACGTTCTTTCTCCGCTACATGTCTAGGTAAGTTAGCCTGGGTACCATCCGGGTAGTAGCTTGCTCCTGTGTTTGTTCCTGCTACCAATCAGCGAGCGCACTCGTCCAAAATTTGGACGGTCAAGTATCCCAGACGGAACAGCAATGAGGTTTCTAGTTACTCCCCAAGCACATAGATCAGATAGAAAACAAGTGAGCTCTCATTCCATTTTTCTTCTATCCAACAAATGGTGGTGCTAAGGTCGCTATACTCTATATTGACATGATAGAACTGTTTATGGGCAGCAGACAGCATTCTCCTACGCAGAGACATCCAACGGCGCCAGCAAACCGCCTTTTCTCTGCACTCTGCTATCCCAACCGTCACTGACCGCCCTGCTTATGAATAGTATTCAGCTTACCCTTATACATGCCAGATCCCTTTTGAAATGCTTATTCTCTGATAGGCTGACAGCTGGTTTGTGGCCACGTCCACATGTACAGGAACTGATGGTGATGGTTGAGATAGCAGAGTACAGACAAGAGGCGATTTGCTGGCGCCGTTGGATGTCTCTGCATAGGAGAATGGTAGACAGCGGCGTTCGCGTCATTTTGTCCCCTTACCTTTGCTGTTTATCAAGGATGCTGCTGTTGGGAGACCTCAGTCACCTCACAGAGAGGGAGTCGAAGGAGACTGGCCCTGTGAAGCAGGACATCTTCGAGCTGACCAACGATGCATTCAACCCGGATGACGTGACAGCAATCGACGGGGAAGGCTTCGCTCAAATAGAGTTCGGTAATGACAGCAGGAAGCACCAATCCTCTGGTCTGGAGTCCAACATGTTGTCTTGCCTCTCTAAGCTAATGTCCAGTGTGGATGAGCTGACCAAAGCGCTAAATCATGAGGAGGAGGAAGTGACCGACTACACGCTGCTGGCCGATGTCCTCGACAGGCTCTGTCTTGTCTTGTACATCGTTAGCATCGCGGCAGCCATTCCTATGACCATGTATTTGGGCAAATAAAGATCGAGATTTGATTTGAATAGTGATGTGGTGTAGTACCTGAGTACCTCGGCACTGAGCTATTCACAGTATTAAATTTCGTTATTTGAATTTTGGTCTCTAAGACTGAAAGAGAGTATAGAACCATTCATTTGACAGGTAAATTATCGCTGTATTGACATGTTTGCTCCATACTGTGGACATGGTTGACGTGAGGCGTTGTTGTCAATGAATGCGAATGCACTAACGATTAGAAGCAGTCCCAAATCGTACAGTAATTGATTTGGCACTTGTTTAGTTTGTATTAACATGACTATCTATAGCTTTTATATCTTTGTCTGTGTTATTAGTGCATTTGATTAAATAGAAACTGGAGAGACCTGCCTTGTTATAGCTACAAGTTACGTGAGACTGTGTGACTTTTATAATATGTCCATGTTCTAGATATTATCTAGAATTGTAATCTGACAGTCTAAAATATTGCTTTAATCATATACCATGCGTGGATATAACAATTGAATAACTAAATATATCTAGTTATGATTATGTTGTCTGTGTGGTTCCCATAATGAGACGATTAATGCGTGAATTATAAATCATAATCAATTATAAATGTCACACTAAGATATTATGTCGATGTAGGTTAGACATCCAGGTAATAAGATACGCCAAAAAGTAGTTACTCAAGCAACTGGGTATGGTTTTGGAAACGGTCAGGCGTTTCGGATAGAATCCACTATCCTTCGTCAGTGTCACTGACCGTTTCCAAAACCATATCCAGTTGCATGAGTAACTACGTTTTGGCACACTAAGATATTATCATTGCCTAAGTGCCTAGGCCAGTGACTGGCCCCTTGCTCCCTCCGTGATATTTCTCCAGACTGCATATTATCATTACATTTGATTAAATGGAAACTTGAGACACCTGCCTTGTTATAGCTACAGGTTACGTGAGAGTGTGTGACTTTCATGGTATGTCCATGTTCTAGATATAAGCTTTAACCATAAACCGTGTGTGAATATAACAATCAGATAATTAATATATCTAGTTATGATTGATATGTACTCTGTGTGTTTACCATAAGCAGACGATTATTGGATTAATGCATAAATAATAAGTTGTTATAGACTACGACAAATCATAAACAGTCAGGAATATAAGAAATGATACTTTGTTTGATTTTTTTTAATTTATAGTTGTTTACTGTTAATATTTGCAATGATCTAAATGCAGCCATTTTGAATTGCACAATGAATTGTACCTTGAATATCGCATGTATACGTCAGTGTAGGATGCTTTATCCCGTCTATGGTACCAAACATTGGTGTTGATTGTGGAAGAAAGAGTCCGTTCCAAGTCACGGAACGGAATTTTCAATTATATATTAGTATCATTGTTTTTTTATTGATTATAAATTGTTATGAAAATACTGGAGTATCATTGCCATGTTTTGAAATTGTTCTGATATTTTACAAACATTTCTGAAGTGACCATGAAACAGGATAACTTTTTCAAATAAATTTCAAACATCTTTTGGATTGTTTCAAAAAGTTTGCTTGTAGTACGCGCAGTGAAAATACTTGAAAAGTATGTTATACTTTCATTTATTAAAGACGTTTCGACATGATAGGAAAACATGAAATTTATATTACAAATAGTTACAAAGATTTAAGATATATTCTAAACAATGGCAACAAACACGCGATGACTTGATTGGAATTGACTTGTTATCTATTCAAAAATTCCGAAAAGAAAACTGAAGTTAAAATAAGTTTACATTTCAATAACATAACAATTATACCTTTCAATTATATTCCTATGATTAGTGTGTCGGTGTTTATCTTGGGTGAAGCATTTATATAGCGTTATCGAGATCTCTTCTTTACCACCAGACTCAGAGATAATGCATGCTGTTAATAATATATTTTGATGCCTTGTGACAAGCTTAAATAAATGTTGAATAAATTTTCGACATATGATATGTACAGCATTGTTGTGTCCTTGGCCTCCACGTGATTTGTGGACACTGGTTGTTTTCTTTTAAATCCGTAGCATTATACTAATATAATCAGTCATTCTCTGCCTTACTAGTTTTACAATACAGCCTCTCCCACCTTCACCTGTATGGTGCTACACTTGCTTACTTATGCTTCCGGACCAAATTTACTCTCATCGTGTTATAGTACTAGGCATTTAACGGTATCAGGACAGTTCGGCACATGGACACTTCGGCCCGGACATTTCGGCCCCAAGTCCAGGACACTTCGGCCCCAGGCCAAGGACATTTCGGCCCAGGCTGAGAGGACACTTCGGCCCCGCTATTTCTTATGTTGCGGGCATGCTGTGCAATGTACAAATTAATCGAGGACGGGATCTTCATGCCCCGGAAACGCAAAAACGCGTAATCACTAATGGCGATTTTCTCGAGTAGACAGGAGAACACTATATAATATACTGTACAAGTAAAATCATACGTCCTAAAATTATACGGCAACTCGGGCTACGTGTTAGATAACTATCGTGGACTGGACCCAGGGCCGAAGTGTCCTCGGCTTGGGGCCGAAGTGTCCTCGGCTTGAGGCCGAAATGTCCTGATTGCCAGGGGGCCGAAGTGTCCATGTGCCGAAGTGTCCCACATTCGCATTTAACATACGACTTCATTGCAAGGAATGAAAAGATGGTTTTATGATTTAAAAAATCAATCAGTAGGTATGCCGAGATATAAACAAGGGTGAATTGTGACCAGACGTGTGTGTCGAGTTCCCCATGCCAACAATTCTTTAAAAACATTTTTAAAATGTTTTCAAGCGTTCAAGATTTTTTCCTTCTCTTTTACCGTTACTACAAGTGTCGCCTGCAAAGTGACGATCACAATTATTTGAATTTTGGTACACATTATAAAAGACTATAATTTATATCTATGCTCCAAAATTTGAGTCGTGCATCTTTCTCTGCTAATGGCCTATATTGTTTGTATATTTCTTTGAACACATTATGTATCAATCAAACGACCTTTTCAATGAGCAACAAAATGACAAAAAATGGCGACTCAGTTAATATCTATTGTTAGAATATGATGCAAAGATAAACAATTTAAATGGGAACATCTTTATAAACTGGTGCAAATATGAATAATGCACAATATCGCAAAAGTGTTAATCATGCTAAGTTTCGTCTGCTTAATGTACGTGCAGAACTTCCAATTGACCTCCTCTGCAAAAGTCCTCGGCTCGTTTGAGACCTTTTCTGACCAGTGGAGGGCTGCTATATAAGTGCAACGTAGTCAGGCGAACATCTTTGGTAAAAAATACAATCCTTATCACACTAATGAAAATAAACATAGAATATGTATTCTAAAAATAGAATACATGTACAACAACTATAACCAGAATGTTGTCTGTTTTAATAATACTGCTGTTATAGGACAAAGCGCATTCCAGAAATGCTTCTAGGGCTGAGAAAATATAACAACTATGTTGTAACAGAATGAAGGCATCAGGACACAAACGATAAATACATGACAGACATCTATTCTTTTCTTTAAAGCAAAGGCCTTGACTATCACTTAACGAAAGGACTCGACTCCTTGACTAACACTTAGCAAAAATGACTCATTGTGTTCATCAATAGTATTGTTAGATTTTACAAAAATATCCATATTGTAAAAGGAAATACGGGTATATAAACTAGTGATTCTAATGTCAAGAATGTGCATAACCGTGCAATTGGCTTCTTAAGAAAAATTGAGTGCAAAAACAATTTTAATACTAAAATAATACAAAAGATATACATTGAATATGAAGACATATCGGCTGGTGTAATCAACATGAATAAGTGTAAATATCGAATTGGCTTTTTTCTAGGAAAGGTTAAGAAAATAGTCAGACTCTGTACGACACAAGCTCCCACTGCCCTGAGTCACTCCTTAATGGACATTACCAGTCATTGAGCAAAACGTAGGTTAACACATAAAGTGACGAACAAAGGCTAACACATAAAGTGATGAACAATTAGAAACTTGATTACCCTACAGAAAAAACAAACAAACAAATTGAAAATGAAACTAAAATATACGTTCAATTGTTATACCAGTTTTATAAAGAGTGTGTCTAACAATTACAACTGTTTGAGTTCAACACATATCAGGCCAGTCATGGGAAGATTACCAGCTTCACAACGACATTAAAAGTTAACGTCCTCCAAGCACCATATACAGTGCATATGGCGGTGCCCATCTCTGTTTTTTAGCCCTTGGGCCATATAACTTTGTGGAATGGTTTGCGTAAAAATGAAATGTTTAAAATGTACCAAAAGATCTATTCTATTGTGAGGACTTTTGGCAAAAGCCGAATTTAAAACAGAATAGGTAGGTATATACGTACCACAGGGCACTATACTCCCTACTAATTGTCTACTGTCTTGTAATTACTGTTGTTCTGTTGAATGAATGAATGGTTTATTGAAAAACGACATACTTCGCAGCCAAAGGCTGAATTGCGTATACGGTACAAGTGTGGCACAATAACATGTCTCAACTTATCGTACACTTTAAAACTATAAGACAACTTTTCTCTTAATTGGAACATAAAAAACAATCGACTATTTACACTATCGCACAATAACATGTCTCGCCTTATCATACACTTTAAAACTTATAGACAATTGGTCTTATTCTGAACATGATAACACTCGACTATTCACAATATCAGCATTTGTTCAGGAGGTGGACTAGATATGGCATTGGGGAATTTCGGTATCGGTTTGTTCTGCACTTAACAGTTTTGAGCTTCTTAGAGTTCCTAGTGTTTCTACCATGGAGTTCCCCTACTGTGGGTGGGAGGAGTTCAGGGCTGAGTTTGCCAGCAAACTTCAGGCATAGGTCCTCTCGTCGGTCCTTCAGTGACTTTAGACCGGTTAGCTGCAGAGCTGACTCATAGCTAGTGTACTGTCCCTTCAGAATTGTGCGCAGCGCCCTCTTCTGGACCCGTTCCAACCTTGCAACCTGCATACTTGTCAGTCCAGGATTCCATACAGGAACACAGTATTCCACCACTGGCCTGATGAATGACGTGTACACCTGAAGTAAGTCCTCGGATGACAGATGGAAGTTACGTAATCTCCTTAGCAGAAAGAGACGGCCATTTGCTTTTGAAAGCATGTACACCACGTTAGCCTCCCATTTCAAGTCAGCCTGTAGAAGTACTCCCAGGAGACGCGCAACTGACACAATCTCAAGTTCTTTACCATTGATGGTGAGAACCAGTGGTGGGGGAGGGCGCATCATGAAACAGAAGATCATTACCTTGCATTTGTCCGCGTTTAAAAGCATGTGGTTTTGTTCTGACCATTGGTTGAAGTTGTCCATTTCCTGTTGCATGATGGACGGTTGCTGGTAGTGTCTGGATTCGGCCAATGATAAATCGTCCACAAACTTCCATTCCGACACCTCGGGGGGTATGTCTCTGACCGCATCGTCGAAGACTGCCAGGAAAATGAGTGGTCCTAACAGTGTACCTTGCGGAACAGAGCAAGACAGCGTCTCCCATTCGGAAAGTTCCCCGCTGTAACGTACGCGTTGGCGGCGTGCAGACAAGAAGTCACATATCCATGGAACGATGCACGGTCTTGTTCCAAGTTTAATCAGCTTACATATGGCAGTGGTATGATCAATGCGATCGAAGGCCTTCGAAAAATACGTTGTTATAGTTTAAGACAATGGACACCAAGTTAGTAACAAACGCCCCTTATCAATGAGAAAATAGCAAGATATTATGTCAAAGATCAAAATGCCACTTTAAAGTACAAACTGTACGACAGGGTGTAACAGTCTTTCTCAAGGTGTAGAAGGAAATGCACACCCATCCTTCACCTTAAAAAGTCACGTGTAGGCCAGGCAGACGGGTCGCAAACCCCACCCTGTCTGCTTACCATTGTCTTCCGAGACAGATCGATGCCAACAACAACAAAGGCGGTATGAAAAACAGCAATTCTGATAACTAAAAATATCATACACCCAAATGTTAAATGGGGCGTAGAATTATCTATTGCGTACAATACAATAGGCCCCGTGTGTGTGTGTGAAACGATTGTGGCTAATGGTGGGTGCCGGTGTGACAGCGATCTCGCCCCCCCGCCCCCCCCTGAATTCGCCCCC
>NC_049983.1:2877676-2890106 GCF_000003815.2 Branchiostoma floridae
AATATGAAGTCTCTACCATGAAGTGACCACAAAAGAACTATGTAATGTCTTTATTAATTATGCACATATTAGGTATTAATTAGAATAACGCACATTTTGGTACATGTATATGCACCTGGCCATCTTCACCTCCAACATGACTATTTTTTCTAGTATTTAGGAACTGATGCATTTACCCGTGTTTCTTAAGACTGGTACTTTACCAGTGTTTGTGTAGCATTTAGCAACAGCTATATCAACTTGCGCGTAGATAGTGTTTATAATGAGAAACTATTATTTACGTACGTGTGTTTTTGTTAGTGCTTTGGAAATGTTTCCAGCACAAGAAAGAAAACACTGTGACAAATTGAAAACATATAGCTGACGTATTCCGTACCATAGACGGTGTTGATTTATACGTTCGCAGTAGCACTGTTTTTATGCCACCTCAGCTGCAAAAATTGTCTTTTTCATTTCAATGTCATGTTTGCACCGAACAATATAGTATCGACTTTCGAGGTATGACATCTTTCGGTACGGTAATAAGGTGCCATATAGGTACCAGGTAACACACCATATACGTTACTCCCCAGGTGCAGTATAGTACCAGGTAGCGCACCTGTAATATGTAGTAACCAGCTGCTCTTTGGGGGGGGGGGGGGGCGAAAACGCTAAAGGGGGGCGAAAACGCTGTCACACCGGTACAAAACTTTTTTTTTGGTGGGTACCGATACTAAACCGTTTCTTTTTGCCTGCATGAAAAAATACAGGTACTTGACTTGACTTGACTTTATTCAAATCCACTTTTAGCTATTACAACATTATGTTGCCAGCTATTCTTCCAGTGGTCTACATAAAATACATAGATACACGCACAACATTACATACATACAAAACATAATATGTACATTGCAAACTATACAACTGAGAGAAAAACAAGTTTTACTGTTTTACTCTTTTTGATATGAATCACGTTTAGGACTTTAACTAGAGACTCTGGTATTGATTTTGAGAATTTAGAGCAAGCTATGTCAGATAGGGGCCTATGGAGTGAAATATGTACTTACTTTGTGCCGACCTCCGGTCGATGATGATGATGATGATTCTTGGCTGGGAAGAATATTTTAGCCTCGGGTGGGATTTCAACCCCCTAAAAAATGGCTGTCGCCTGAGAAGCCACGAATAATTCAAATAGTAGCCAAAAATGGAACAATTCAGTTCCCGGAATGATTGTTCGGCAAATAAAACCAGCTACCCAGGATTTTTGTGGTTGTTTAGAAAATATATATTTACACCCCTTTCTAAATACGGAGTGATATGGTCTTCCCTCTCTCAACCTTCTTAATTGCGGACAGCTGTCTGTTTTGATGTTTTCAATATGGGAGTGTGTGGAAGGGGCGTTTCTGGCGCTATATCTCCAGAACAGAACAGAACGTGTGATTGCGATGATATTTGATACATAGGTTGAGGGTGGTTACCTTATGCTCATGATTGATTTTGGGCCTTCTTGTGTTTGAATTTGACAATGCAGGTATCCTTTGGTGCGTTGAAGGGGCGTTTCCGGCGCTATATCTCCAGAGCGAAACATCTGATCGCAAAGATCTTTCGTACATGGGCTGGTTGGGGCTGCCTAACGCTAAGGCTTGATTTTGGGCCTCGTGGTGTTTGAACTTGACTCTCGTCGGGCCTTTGTAATTTACTGTGTTTGGGCATGGACATGCTGTGGTCTTGATTTGTTTTGTTTTGGACGCGTACCTCTCAATGTAAGTCTGAAGTGGTATTAGTTTGTTCCCCCTTACAGCATACCCTTGGGCTGTAACTCAACCCGGGTACAGTGTGAGACTGTAAAGGCACCGAAGCAATGAGTCGACGGAGACCGCCAACACTATCCCAGCTGCTAACATTTGGACTAGACCACATAAAAACTGTTTGGTCTATCTTGATAAAGGACCAATGTATCCACAGATTTGTAATACGCATCATGCACAAAATCAAAGTCAAGTTGATATCAAAAAATAATCGGTGTCATAATACACTTCAGTTCTACTTTTATTAAATTGTACTGTATAACTGCCGTGCACCCCCCCCCCTACCGACCTTAATTTTTTAAGGGCTGAAACAGGACACAACAGGCCTAAGCTGACTCGCTTCTTGCGAGATTCTCTCTGTTGATCCGCTTGTCGACTTCAATTTACATCATTGTAGCATTTTCTTAACAGTATAACATCGACAATCATATTATTCCACCAGGTCTCATAATACCGCCACCTCAAAAACCGTTAGTATAGAGGTCTTCCCAAGATTGTCTTGAACACCGAATGTTAAATATCCTAAATGTAATACAATTCAGATATTTCGGTGTTGCATCAATCTTGAGAAGGCGTCTATAGCAACGTTTTTTGAGAAGGCGGTATAATGGCACCTGGTGGAATTATGAGAATATATGTTACACCTCCATCTGGATCGGCCATTTTATCACGTCCTGTTGCTCATATATATAACTGATGTGACAGAAGGAAGAAAGTGAATTGGTATGGCCAAAGGAGCTTTTCACACAGGAAAGAAGCAGACTCACCTGTCATAACGTTGCTCTTGGCAACGCATAACAACAGCTCTGAGGTTCTAAAGCACAAAAGCTTCCAGCGTCACAAACAAAAGACACTTGATCCAACATTTTCGGTCTAAAAGCAATGTTTTGTACAG
This sequence comes from Branchiostoma floridae, assembly GCF_000003815.2. NCBI lineage: Eukaryota > Metazoa > Chordata > Leptocardii > Amphioxiformes > Branchiostomatidae > Branchiostoma > Branchiostoma floridae. The sequence goes on from NC_049983.1 coordinate 2,880,359, forward strand.
TTTTCCTGTTATAAGATCAACTGGATAAATGCTAAATTATCGAGAGACTAATAACTTAAGACTTAATCAAAGAAGAAATACAGTTACCAACCGGAACCAGGAAAGTGAATCAATAGCTACAAAGAGGAAATGTTTAATGTTTTTCTTTTCTTCTCTGCAATTAGGATTATTTCAATCCAGCAGGTCCACAGAATAATCAGATAGAAATCACATGGCTTTGTACTGTGATGAAAATCTGTATTGTACCTGGGCAACCATTAATTTGCTTACCTATTTAGGTACATTGTAATGTCAACATCCGTATGAACTTGACTTTCATCTCTTCAAAACATACACCAGAGTCTGACTAAATTAAACAAGCACGTTTTCAGAGACCTAAATTCAATTTCATCCACTTGAGAGAGCAGATTATGCAACTGTGTGAATACACATACACACACGTATATAAATTGGGGTATAGTTGAACAAACTGCGCAGTTGTACAGTTGGCTACGCTTGGCACAACAGTCACAACCAAGACTTCCCTGGCTTTTCCAGGACCACCCGTACAATCTACAGGTGTTTGTGACCGAATACAGAGATTTTAGACACGGTTTCTTGGTAAGTCTTTATCTTATTTATATTGAACTCTTGTAACTTTAAACAAGAGCCATGAGACTTACATGCTTCTTAGGGATGTGTTAGAGGCAGTTGCACTCTGCAAGTAAAGGTTACTGTAACCTGGCCGGACTCTCTATATATGGTGGAGATGAGTCTCCAGCTCTCTGTCGCTGGAATAACTGTTCGCATCTAATAGGATTTTCACCTGGTAGAAGTTTTTCCCAGTCTGTTCGTGGGTAAAACTTTGATCAAACCTGACCTGGGTCTTGTTTGTAAAAAAAGGATCTACAAAGTATATTTTACCCATTTGACTTGAATTATTTGTATTTTAATATACTTCCTCTTTGTAACATATTGTACATAGCCTAATAGTAACTAAATCATGATTCTGTAACATTGTGGTTCAAGCGCCTCTAAACCGACCATGCCAACGGGTCTGAACCTTTCCCATATGGTCTAGTGGTTAGGATTTGGCGTTCTCACAGTCAAGGCCCGGGTTCGTTTCCCGGTGTAGGAACCAATGCAAGATGGCTCCTGGGATTTGACCCCGCACCGAACCTCGAGCAGCCAGATAACAAACCCAACATGCTAACTGCTACGCCAAAAGGGCCAGACCCTTTGGGATGGTCAGTTTGGCCGGCGCTTGGCCCCCTCTGTTACATATCTAGCAATCTGTAATAGGTGACATAATTCTATTGATCATGTAGCCATAGACTAGTGCATTACCCGAGTTTTTCGTGGAAACTACATATACATTTGTAAAATTTAGCTAGAACCCAAGGGATGCCTGTGGAAATATATGGAATTCATACGTCAAGTTGTACCGAATTCATACAATCCACTACTGATTAAGAAACACACTAATTTTAGATAATTCATAAGACCAATAGTAAGGATTGTAAGATTCCTTAAGATATCGTCATATTTAAATTCATATTTTAGTAGTGGACCATATGAATTCCTTAAATTTGTATGTTTCTTAGTTGCTGCATCTATTTTTTTTCGTTATGACAGCGGTTTTGATTTTGAGGTCACCTGAGTTACCGCCCAATGACAGCCGCCCAGACCCTAGCCATATAGCCCCACCCACTGTAAGTCATCCCCTGACTGCTGAGAGCGTGTACTCAGCCCATCCAACAATAATTAAGATTATTTCTTACATTGAATTTACACCGTAGTCCACTGTTGTCTGCTAATTAAGGTTACATGTCTCATTTCCGTGTATACTGGGATCTCTAAGAAATCGACTTTGACATAATTTTAAGTTGTCTTGAACTGAAATAAATGTATGAATAAATTAATAAGCTGTGAATCTTTTACATTTCAAATTCATTAAATTTGTATGGATTCCGTAAAATTTCTATGAATTTGGTAACATTGAATATTTCCATGTATAGGCACCCTGCATCCATAGTCACTGCGTCACAGCTAACACACTTGAACCATTATGCACACAGTTTGATCAGGCAGACCGGAAAGTCCTTGACAGACCAACACAACTTGGAAGCTGAACACAGAATCCTTGTTCTACAGAGTACTCAATTGTGAAGAACTAATCAAGGTATGCAAATAATGAATAGCTAGCCCGTTTTCTAGAATCTTTAGTTACAGTATAGGTTCGCATAAGTTCTTAGAAATCATAAATTGCCCTACGATACCCATCACTATACAAGTAGGAAAATTAATTCTTTTAGCAATTGTTGTGAGAGAAAAGAAACTGATGAAGGCACTTTATGTATGTCGTCATTGTATCTTTAAGTTATTATTTTTGCTATTGTTTCTATCTGTCATTGTAGTCATTTTACTACTTTTTCTCATATTGTTTCTTTTATCATTGTGGTTGTTATATCTTATGTTTGTTACGTTGCTATGGACATATCCTGTCTGAAAGCAAAGAATAAAGTTCCAAGTATACAAGTCAAGTCAAGTCAAGTCAAGTTTATTGCACAACGATTGCAACAGGTACAATGTATGGCAAATTACGTATAACTAACAACTACAAACTACTTACATCAGTATACTAGTCTAGCAAGATAGAAAATATGGCGGCATAGTGTATTTCACATTGTTAAAGCACTACTTCTCTTTTGCATAGCATTATATATAAATTGGCCTAGGTGCACAGATATGGAGTCAGGACATGATAGAAGTACATCAAATATTTCTCTGCTTGTTTTAGGTAATGTTGTTCCGTTGTTATACATTGTCAATAACTTTTTCCTTTCTTCATTGTAATAAGGGCATATCATCAGGAAATGATATTCATCTTCAATACTGTCTTTGCAGATGGGACACATTCTCTTTTCAGCTGGTATATTTTTGTGACGACCCTTTTCAATTTCCAAAGCATGTGCTCCAATCCTTAGTTTTGTTATGCTATTAGTAAATGATCTGTTTTGAATTGATAATAGGTACTTTTCTAGAGCGAAGGTTGTTTTGATTTTCGAATATGTTGCCAGTTTACTAAAGTTTCTTATCTTTTGTCTCCAGTTCGAAAGAAATGTGTCCTTTAGACGTTCCCGTGTTGGTAAAAAATCTGATACACCATCTACCCGTCCTGTTCTTGTTCGATTTAGGAAGTATACTGATAAACTGAATATCATATATCAATCAGACGCCCTTAGAAATCAGAATGTAACACCAGAGCAGCCTATTATTTCCTACGAGATTCCCGATCTAGAACATGTACATGGTTCCAAAATATTTGGCATCCGCATTTAGGGTTTAGCCCAACATTTGGTGGAAACATACCTAGTTCGCCCAGTACGGCGGCATTCACAGAACTTCTAGGAACGCTAAGTAATATTTTACAGTAGTTAAGTAGTACATGTTCTAGATCGGGAATCTCGTAAGAAATAATAGGCTGCTCTGGTGTTACATTCTGATTTCTAAGGGCGTCTGATTGATATATGATATTCAGTTTATCAGTATACTTCCTAAATCGAACAAGAACAGGACGGGTAGATGGTGTATCAGATTTTTTACCAACACGGGTAGCCTTAAGTATATCTATACCTGGTCCAAGTATCGGGGAAATGATGTTTGAGACTGTATCTCTAACACTTTCATTCGGACATTCCTCTATTCCTTTTAGAATGAGCTCTTTGCCTTGAGCGTTTGTTCCAAGTATTTCCCCACAATAGAGCAAGATCGGCTTGATTAGGCTATTGAATAAATCCAGGGCAAGAGATATTGAGGGATTATGATTTGATGCTAGCAATGATTTAAGTTTAAAGGATGCTCGCATAGCTTTTACTCTGAGTTGTTTATTGGCACGGTGGAATGATCCTGATGGTGTGATATCTACTCCTAGGTAAGTGTAAAAGTTTGTGAAATTTATAGTTTGTCCTTGTGATTGAAAGGGGGAGCGTTTATTACAATAAGTTCTTCCATTTTTTGAAAATATCATAATTTTAGTTTTTTCTCTATTTATCGACAGTTTCCGAGTGGAACAAAATTTATCTAATCTTTCCAGGCAATTTTGAAGACCCCTTTCTGTCTGTGAAATGAGCACAAGATCGTCTGCCCAAAGAAGGCTATTTATGGGGATATCTTTTAAGATTACGGGGTCGCATAATTGTGAAGTTAATGTGGCTGGAAGATCATTGACAAATAAATTAAAGAGGAGTGGACTTAGATTGCATCCCTGTCGCACCACAAGAAGATCTGAAGTAATCTGAAAGGCCGTGAGACGTTTTTACACAATACTCTATATTACTGTACATTGATTGTATAATTCTGAAGAAATTGCCACCTATACCTGACGATAAGACTTTGTAGAATAAGCCATTTCTCCATACAGAGTCAAAGGCTTTTCTGAAGTCTACAAAGCATGTGTATAGTTTTCCTCCAGGTACAGACAACTGTTTATCAATGAGAGATTTTAGCACAAAGATATTATCACTGGTCCGAAAGTCTTTTCTAAATCCGGATTGAAAGGGGGACAGAATATTGTTGTTTTCTAAGAGTAGTTGTAAGCGGTTGCTGAGTACTGATGTGAACAACTTTCCGACACAGCTAGAAATGGCAATACCTCGGTAATTTGAGGGGTTTGACGGATTGCCGCTTTTGTATATGGGGACAAGAATGCTCTGGCTCCATTCGTGTGGGAAATACCCAGAGCTAAGGACTATATTAAAGAGTTTATGCAATGGCGGTATAAGTTGTGTATCAGCATTTTTCAACATTTCATTAATGACGGAGTCTGTTCCACACGCTTTGCTGCATTTTAATTTACGCAGCCCCTGCAAGATTTCTTCATTTGAAATGTCGAAATCTAGCGGTTTTTTTGTAAGTTTTTCTAGCGTGTGGATAATGTTGTCTGTAATGTTGTCTGCAGGGTCGGTATTGACAGAGTGTGCTTCAGTGCTTTTGTTAGCCGTTTGTTGGACAAGTTCAGGCCTCACATTGTAAACATGTTGGTGGAAATCTTTATCGGATTTACTACATTCAATGAGGTCATTTAAGTTTTTAAAGTGGGTTCTCCACTCTTCGGGGTTAATATTATTATCGATGTCCTGTTGATCACTTTCATCCTGCTTTTGTAGCTTTAATTCTCTCCAGAATTTTTAAGGATTTTCTTTACTGAGTTTGCTTAGCTTGTGCCATTGTCTTTCGTTGAAAAGCCTTTTTTCTGTTTTAATTTTCTTCTTGTAGACTTTAAGGTTGCAGAAATATGTGTGTCGGATATCAAGTCTCCACGGACATTTTGAAAACTGGGAAGCTAAGTTATTAATTTTGCGTTTCAGAGAGGCGCATGATGGGGTGTACCATGGCTTACTTTTCTTTTTCTTTCTTCTTTTGTTCCTGAAAGTAATTTTCCGTAAAGATTTGTCCGCTACACGTGTTATTATGCCGGCAAATTCCTTTACTGCACTGTCTACATTGCAGAATGACTTGTTCATAAAATTTTGTATGTCATTCAATGTTGATGGATCACATAGCGTGTCTGAGAATTTCGCTTTTGAGTCATCATCCCAAATGTACTTACTTGGCAGGGGATGAGTCGGGAATTGAACCTGTTTTATGTATGGTGAATAATTTGTCGAAATAGAACAAGACAACAAACAATGGTCTGAGAACACAGAAAGGTCGTTCACTTTCAAATACTGAATTTTGGAGAGAAATTCCGAGCTAACAATGAAGTAATCAACCACACTTGAACCATTGTACTTGTGGCAGGTAAATTTACCGGATAGGTCTCCTGCAACCCGGCCATTTAGGATACTAAGATTGGCTGCTGTACAAAGGTCAATTAAATTATTACCATATCTATTAGTTGTTTTGTCGTAGCTAGCCCTATGAGGCATGTCTTTTATATCTATGAAATCGTGGTTTAGACAATCATCTTCAATTACTGTTTCCTGTAGGGACGCTGTTCTGGCGTTAAAATCACCAAGCAGCATGACGTTACCTTGATTTGAGAATTTGCATATGTCATCTTGCACGATATCAAATAGGGAATTGTTTTTCGTTTCTGGGATTGACGAGTTTTCTGGGGAGAAATACACACAGCCGACAAACAGATCTTGCTCTAGGCCAAAGAATATCTTATCTAACTTACACCAGAGGATATCTTGGTGTTTAGATGGTAGTTTTGTAAGGCCTTTGGTGAGTTTGTTTTTGAACATTATGACTATCCCGCCTGAATTCCTTTTGGCAGTCTTTTTAACGTCCCTATCACTTCTAAAATAATTAAAAGATTCTATTCTACAATGTTCTCCTGGCTTAAGCCAGGTCTCCTGGAGACACACAAAATCATATTCTTCTAGACTAGAAACAAATTCTTCATCTTGACATTTCCTCCGAAGACCACCTTGAACGTTCCAAGAACAAAACTTAAGTGCTTCCTTTTGAATAGACATTCTTGGGTCGGAGGTGTCGAATGGGGAAACTAGAGATATCACAGACAATAGTTAGAGCATGGTTACATGTGAGCGGAGTGCATACATACAATCTTAACGAAATTGTGTACCTGTGTTTCTTGGATGTGTATATATACTCACAGTCACAGATTGTCCAAAGTATTCCAATCTGTGCATTACTGTTTCACTTTCACTGCTTGAGGAAGTCCGTCAGCATATGTAGCAGCTTCTCCACAGTCTGCTGTTTGTCCCGTGTGTGGTTCCAGTCGGTCCCCTGGCGGCTTGGTGCACGTGCTGGGTTCCTCGGGTACATCTGCGGCGGGTTCCGTGGAGTGTTCCAGTGGGGTGGGGGTGTTGTCCGGGCTGCATGTAGGGCTGGATGTTTGGCATCCGCTGCGGTCCTCTCGCTGGTTTGGTGCGCTGTCTGGAGTCCATGGCTTCCTGGTGGTGCCTCAGGGTACGCTTTACATCAGCCACCATCAACTTGACGCCGCCTGCGTCAGGTATGAGGTGGATACCGTCACGTTTGTAAAGTGAACGGTCCTGAGAGAGAAGTCTGTGCCTGATGTAGATGAGTTTGTTGTCTTCAAGGCAGGACTGTTCGATGGCATTGTTGTAGGTGGCTATGTTTTTGTTGAGGGTGGACTGCGTGTTTGATCCTCTTGGCAAGACTTGTGACATGGCGATTTTTGCGTTGGGGTATGATGTCTTAGCACGTTCAATCAGTTTGGCGGTTTGTTCTACACATATGTTGACGCTGTCGTTCCGGGTTTTGGTGTTATCCATGTCGTTAGACGCAACATGAATGATGACCAGTTCTGTGTTGTTGTCAGGGAGCATGGCGGCATTTTCCGAAGCTTTGCGAAGTGTGGTTGATTTGGTTATGGTTGCGGTTCTGTCCTTGAACATTATCGTGGGATCTACGTCATTCCATAGGGAGTCAGCGAGAACCCTCACCTTCACGTTTCCCGATGTTTGGGGTGCTGGAGTTACCGGGGTCTGTTTGTCGGGAACTACACGTTCCGGAGTCGGCGGGGTTGCTGGTGCGGGCTGGGTGTCGGTAGTTACCGGTGGCTGGCTGATTGCGGCTGTCGGGGCACGTGGCTGTGTATTGGCGGTTGTTGGGGCCTCTGAGTCCGAGGGTTTCGGTATTTGCGTGGCGGGGGAAGAATTCGGGTGTTGTACATGTAGGCCAGAAACCACTTCTGCGTAGAGGCGCTGGATTCTGGAATCGTCCTGTTGGGAGTTTCTGCATACACGACTGGCCGTCGTACCGACAGATTGAGGTTGATTTAGCAGTAGTGTTAGCTGGGCTTGTATAGCTTCCTGGTCAGCTTTTTGAGAAGAGATCGTTTGGGCCAGGTCTTTGGAGATATTGCGTTGTCGCTCTAACTCAGTGTTCAGATCTTGAATCTGTCGAGCCTGTTTCTCCACCTCTTTCTTTCTGTTTTGAACATTAGCCGTCAGGTCATTTATACATTTCTGTTGATTGTCCATGGTGACCTTATTGCTAAAGACAAGCGACTTCAAATCGTTCAGATCATCCACTAGCGACGTGTACAGTGTCTCATGCGTTGAGTTGCATTTTTCACTTGTTGATTTGTCTGGGTGGTCGTCTGTTGGTAGCGCGCGCCGAGAACGGCTTTCATGTTGTGGCTTTGCCTCTTTGTTCTTTGCGGAGTTGCGAACTTTTGAGAGTGGGGTTAAAATGATGTTTTCGAGGCCTCCCAACACTCTACGGAGAGTGGGCGATGTGATCGGCGATTTGGGTGTTGTGTTTTCCGACGGGTTTTCTTTCTCTCGAGTCGGGTCTACTGTGAAAGACGAGGTCTTAGTTGGCTCTGTGCAGGTTTCAGGCGTTGTAATGGCGGGCGCATCATCTTGTGAACTGGCCTCCATTGTTTCAAGGTTGTCGTCTATTGTTTCAGTCCTCTCGGCTGCCAGATCTTCATTGTCATGTCCGCCATTTTGGGCGTCACAGGATGCGCCAATTTGCTTATTGTTAACAAGTTCTTTCACTTGTGGAAAGATTTCTCGTGCGTACCAGTTTGATCCATTCCCCTGTATAAGGATTGCGCCGGTGTTGTAGAAGTGGATAGTTAGGATTTTGGCGCTGTCTCCGGTCTCGGTGGGTTTAGTGACGGATAACTGTGAGCCCTTCCAGGTGAACTTGTAGCCAGTTTGTTTTCTATATGTAAGCTGTTTTTATTCAGCAATATGCATATCCGGATTGGCTACTATTATGATGCTGTAGATCAGCAGGATTTATAACTCTAATTCCATTTTTCCTCAATTTTTCTATGTTTGTGATCCTTCGAATTCCTGTAAGTTTTACAAGCATAGATTAAGGGATAATATATCTTAACCAGTCACTGTTGCAATACCTGTTGTTACCTGAGTCAAAAAAGCAAATGTGTTTCAAACAAGGTAGCTCTCATCATTGGATTCTGCTAAGAGATTTACGCAATTGTTTGTCAATGCTGTAGGATTTGTGTGAGTCCTGTATTTAACTGTTCATACACTACCAAAAATGCTTTTTCTTGTTATCTTGTTTGGCTTCCTCACAGAAAATTTATCTTCCAGGAAGAAAATTATTCTGTCCCCAAGAAATGTTAGAAAAATGTGCTTGTCCATGGGGCAAGCAATTTTTATTTTCACTCCGCGTACCGTAGGTACGCTTCGAGTGAAAATATTGTTTTCATGATGTTTCTTCTTTCTTTCTTTCTTTCTCCTGTCACGACCTTTAAAGTGATTCCTCTCCGTCGTTCTTAGACCGAATGATCTGAAATTTGGCACAAGTGTACATTGGACCAATACCCTCGGACGTTTTTTTCTGTTTTTTGATAGATTCATTTAAAATGATTTTATGGATGTTTTTAGGTGATAATCTGACCAAACTTTGTAATTGTGCCTCCCGTGACCAGGTATTAAGTCCTAGGGACCCGAAATTTGGTATGGTAGTGCATGAGATATTTGCTAAAAGGACCCCGTTATCATTTTTGGCTAAAAATCACTTCCAAATGATTTATAAGCCAAGTTGGCGGGTTTTTTCATCTGCGTTTTCGTCTTCACCGCCTCTGAGCGTCTCACCATATATGGTAAATGACGTAATTACCTTCCCGCCACCTGTAGGACCAGGTGGCGGCCGTGCACGTGGTCACCCCTGCTTGCTCTAATTAATATTCATGAACACGCGTCGCAAACGTCGTCCGGCGAATGCGGGTGTTGTTCGAATATCTTGTGTTATCAAATTCATGAACGACGAATAATGACACGGTGTGAGG
>NC_049983.1:2890206-2900570 GCF_000003815.2 Branchiostoma floridae
ATGGAATCCGATGTTTTTAGGTTATTTTCTGACCATACTGCACATTCCTGCTCCCGTGCCCAGGTATTAAGTCCAGATGGCCTGAAATTTGGTATGATACTGCGTGAGATACTTATCAAAAGGACCCCGGTATTATTTTTGGCCAAAAGTCACTTCAATATGATTTAAAAGCCAATTTGGCGGGGTATCTACGTATATTTTCACCGAGGTTCTCCGGATTTGGCGCGTGTCGCCATATATGGTCACGTTCCCCCCGTGCGTCCGTTGCACCATATATGGTCATTGACGTTCCCGCGCGCGTGACGCAGCTTTGCATCGTGGCTAATTGAATTTAGGAGGGAACCAATATGCGCCCGACACTTAGCAGAATCGATGACCTGATTGGTCAGCTCGGATACAGCCAATGAGGAAGGGTCTTTCAACTTAGCGGCTGGGAGTACATACATGTATATGTCGCCGGGAAGAAGTCCGTTGAAAGTACGTGAAAATTTGTACTGTTTATAAATTGGCAACAATACACAAACCCAGTAACAAATTTGGGTAGCTTGTCGTCGATATTGTGTAGTTTTTGTTTGATTTACCCACGTTTAGAGTGTCGGGTTAACCGATACTAGGCGTGCAGAATGCCGCGGTGGGAGAGGAGCAGGCGCACGCATGGAATATTGTTGCGCTTTGCAGTGACTGAGACAGTACTGTTGTTTATTATCTGTGAAAAGTGTACAGTAGTTCTTTTCCATAGTATATAATAGTATATAGCTTCGGCTAGTGGCAGTGACAGGCCATAGGGGCATGTTCGGGCATGACGCACCCGCCATGACACACGAGTCAGGGGTAGGAGGAACCCCTTACATCCTTGGTCGGAAGTCCTCCTAGGAGACGGAAACTCCAAATAACAAACCTGCATCTGCTGGGGCCGTCTTACACGTTGCAAACAATTGCCCCTGTAGGACTTAGTGCGCCAGGGGACGAGAGGGTGGTGGAGAAGGAAGTGCACACCCCTCCTTCACCTTAAAAAAAAGTGCAGGCCAGGCAGACGGGTCGCCTTAAACCCACCCTGTCTGCCTACCATTGTCTTCCGAGACAGACGGATGCCAAAACAAAACAAAAAAAAATAGTACAGATCTTCAGGGGCAAATCTACAAGTACTAACGTTACACTATGTTGTGAATTGTGCATTGATGTTGGTTTTACAAGAATATATGTAATCAGGTGTGGCTTTTTTTCCTAATCAACAAACAAAAAGGATCTTCCTTTTACTCTGGGTGGCAGAACATGAAATTACACAAAGGAAATACTAATTATTGTAGTCTACTGGAGGAAGATGAAACACCAACTGTTGTGCAGACCGGTGAGGTTGTGCCTTGATAGAAGGTGTCAATTTGACAGTGCTAAATTCATTATTGGTCGGGTGCTCGAACTCGACTAATTCCACGAAGTCTGGCCTGTCAGAGAACACAATAGTCAACTGGCTACAAAGGTGGCACCAACAGACACAAAGGAGAGGATAGCAATTTAAAGTCAAGTGCAAGAAGTGTTCCCACATACATAATGAAACTGACAGAAACAACAGCTTGATGTATGATTAGGTTATTTGAGACACCACACCATGGTATATGCTGTGTAATTTAATAATGTACTATACTGTACTAAAAACAGTTTATCAGAACAATTAAATAGTCATAAACTGATTAGTTTATGTGGAAAATAAATGGTACTTTAAGGTTATAACAGACGTATAATTACTGCAATTGCTGCATGCTTTTTGTCTAAAAAAGGATGCAGCAATGAGATATATAAAACAGATGTCGAGCAAACATACAGTGGCTAATTAGCTTTGTTCATCAATATTATGTATTAGCTGATTACCTCTAAGTATAAAGATAGAATGTGATCCTTTTGTCTAAATACAATGTACATTAACTTTATATGTATTTGTACTGATAATGTCATTGCAGGGCTGCCATATTGCATCATATCCAATTGGATTTTGTTTTAATGCGCTTCGCTAAAAACGGTTAATAAGCATAAAAGTGTAGTACAGTTTGTTTGGAGAGGTCTGCTTGTATGAAGATTAGTTATGCTTGTGACAACCTTGAATAAGTGCAGTAACTAAGCTGCCCTTGCCTTGTGTAAATAAGCAGGTAAGCCACGCTATTGTCTGCTGTGGATACGTAATACCAACGTTTAGGGTCGCATAACGTGTTGCATCTGTAGAAAAAAATACAACACAATTTCCGTTTGTGAAATAAAAACTTTTTTTCTTGAAGTAAAACGGTGCCTTCTTTATTAATGTGTGAAACACTAGCATGTTGTGTGCGTGTTGTGTTCAAGAAATAAAAGTTTGATTACCATACAGTACTACGTACTAATGGCATAGTAGCATCGTAGTTCCGGGTCATTCTCTCATGTTATTTATTTTTTTTCAAATTCAATTTTGGAAGAGTCCATGTTTGCATAAAGAGGGAGAGCGGAGTGAAAATAGCTGAATTTGCTCCTAAGCAAATACCGGCCTTTCTAGTTTTCTTGTTAAGTTTTTGAGAAAATTTGAGATTTGTTTTCTTGTATTTCTCAAAATGCTTTTTCTTGTTTATCTTGTTTTGCTTCCTCACAGAAAATTTATCTTCCTGGAAGAAAAAAATTCTTGTATTTCTTAAGAGTTGAAAAAAACAAGAATTTCTCGAATTTTTTACTTGCATTGTAAAAAATAAGAAGAAGATTTTGCTTAAATGACTAAAAAAATCTTGTAGTTTCTCGTTTTGCTTGATTTTTTTCTACATTTTCTTCCTGCACGAATATTTTTCTTCATACAAGAATTGTCCATGGGGTAAGCAAAATTAGAAAAATCGTTTTTGATAGTATACTTGTGCAAAACCTTTTTGTTTTTGTCGGACCAGTTAAAAAATTGACATGAAAAAATCAGTGGCCGGGATCTTGGACATATTTGACAATAAACAGTTTATACGGGCAGGCGTTCACTTCTTGGGGGTTTGCTGAGTTGAACTGCGACCTACCTGTCCAAGAAAAATAAAAACAAGAGAGAATTAAATCATTACGTTTGCATAAAGATAGAATTTTGAAATGCCAGTGGGAGTCGGGTACTTCACCGGTACCATTGTTTTGAGTATCACCCATTTACAACTTTCCCTAGACAGTTAGGTCCAGGTTCAGCTACGGACCTGTACCAGAATTTTCTGTACCGATACCCACCCCTAGTCACAAGCATTCTCTTCTCTTACAAGGATGTCCAACAAGTTGAAGAGAGTGCTGGTTCTTCTACTGATCATCCTGAAGGAAGCTGGACCGACCGCAGCCTGCAGCGACAGCTGCTCACCAGAATGCAGATGTAGCCTTGAAGGCCTCAGCACTGTTCCTCAGTATCTGCCTTCAGGTGTCACGAAGCTAGACCTAAGCTTCAATAAGATCACAACCATAAGTATATCAGATTTCTCAAAATACAGGAGTTTGACAAAACTAGATCTGTCCTACAACCAAATAGCTAATATTCAGCCTGGTACGTTTTCTAGCTTACCACAGCTACAGGAATTGCACCTGAACACGAACAACTTAACGAACATCCAGCCAGGTGTATTTTCAAACCTGACACACCTGAAATGGTTGTTCCTGTCTAGAAACAAGATAACAAACATTCAGCCAGGTGTATTTTCTATCATACCACAGCTGGAACGGTTGGAACTGTCTTCTAACAAAATAACAAACATTAAGCCAGGTGTATTTTCTAACCTACCACAGCTGCAACGGCTGCAACTGTCTTCTAATAAAATAACAAACATTCATCCAGGTACATTTGCTAACCTACCACAGCTACAAACATTGTTCCTGTCCTTCAACCAAATTACTGAAATCCAGTCTAATACATTCCTAAATCTATTAAATCTACGACATTTATACCTGCAGGTTAACAAGCTAACAATCATCGAGCCCAGTATATTCCCAGATCTCCCTCAGCTCCAAACGTTGAAGTTGAGCTTCAACAGGATGGTGACACTTCCCTTGACAGCCTATTCCACGCTGTCAGCAATCTCTACAGTATCTATCAACAACAACCCCTGGCAGTGTGACTGCAGGATGCTTCCTGTTAGGCTAAACATGAGTGGGTCTCATTCATTTGACGATCAGATAATTTGTCATCAACCAGACAATTTACATGGTCAAATGCTGAAATATATCAGTCCTCACGATCTGACCTGTGAAGAGCCAAGCATTGTAAGCTTTCAGAGGGCTGACAATAATACGTTGGCACTGGGGGAGACCCTTCGTTTGAGCTGTCAGGCTTCAGGTATCCCTACACCAGACATCACAGTCACCCTCCCATCTGGACTAAATGCTACTGTTGGGTCAGGTAGGGGAGTGACTATGAGAGTGAATGGTGCCATCACCATAACTAATGTCACTGCAGCAGATGCTGGTCAGTATGTCTGTACTGCAGACAATCCTGCTGGCTCCACATCTGCCACTCTCTTTGTTGATGTCCACTTGAATCTGCTCAATACTACTACAAATGATTCACCTCTCTGTACAGGCACCACCAGCACTTCAGACTATCCCACAAACAACAACAACATGATCGCATCTTCTCCTACTCCCTCTGCACCTGTCCTTGTCCATCCTTTACCTTCAGAAGAACCTGAATCTAATCCCAATCTCTCCATCTCTGTTCCGATTGCCGCTATCACTGGTGCAGCATCCGGCACTGTCTTCATTGGTTGCCTCATTTTGACAATCTGTTGGAAGAAGTTGATCAGGAGTCGCTCTGTTGGCCCAGACCCTGGTGTTGTGTTTAACAGCACAGAAACCACGGCTACCATTACAACCAGTACACAGCCAGATGCACCAGACACCACTGCTACTGTAACAACCAGTACACAACCAGATGCACCAGACACCACTGCTACTGTAACAACTGGTACATGACCAGATGCACCAGACACCACAGCTACTGTAACAACCAGTACATGACCAGATGCACCAGACACCATTGCTACTGTAACAACCAGTACATGACCAGATGCACCAGACACCATGGCTACTGTAACAACCAGTACATAACCAGATGCACCAGACACCATGGCTACTGTAACAACCAGTACATGACCAGATGCACCAGACACCATTGCTACTGTAACAACCAGTACATGACCAGATGCACCAGACACCATGGCTACTGTAACAACCAGTACATAACCAGATGCACCAGACACCATGGCTACTGTAACAACCAGTACATAACCAGATGCACCAGACACCATGGCTACTGTAACAACCAGTACATGACCAGATGCACCAGACACCATGGCTACTGTAACAACCAGTACATAACCAGATGCACCAGACACCATTGCTACTGTAACAACCAGTACATGACCAGATACACCAGCCACCACGGCTACTGTAACAACAAGTACATGACCAGATACACCAGCCACCACGGCTAATATAACAACATGTACATGACCAGATACACCAGACACCGTACATCTACTGTAACAACATGTGCATGGCTAGATGCACCAGGCACCACGCCTACTGTAACAACTGGTACTAACCAGATGCACCAGCCACCTATAAGACTCAGACACCAACATGTCTTGATATCTACATGTCCAAAAATACTACAGACTCCAAAATACCCATGTAAAGTTTTATTATCCAGTTGTTCAGTCATTGCCTGTATATATAATCATACAATGTACAACTACACACGAAAAATTGTTAAGGTACGGCTATTAGTAGCTTTTAGGCTGTGATGCTATGGTGTTATTCCCATGTTGGTTGTGCATTATATATAACGTTAGCTACGCAAGCGCAAAACTCTGTAAGTTAATCTACACATGTTATAAGAAGAGAGAAGAAGCATGTAATTTATAGTGCATGTATAGCTTTTTTATTACCCCCTTATAAAATTGTAACCGATTTTTATCACTACTTTGTATCAGATTAAATGTTACTGCATTTGGCCCCCAAGGGGCGTGAATATGGAATAAACTTCATTGTTATTGTTATTGTCATTGTTTTTATGTATATTTCAAGTTCCACCCCTGAGCGCTTTTATTTTGTCTTCATGATAAATATTCCAGATTATCAGTCAATCCTCAGGCCTGACTACAACAGCAAAGTTTTTTTTCTATTTGCTTCGGACAGACGAGGACAATGTGGCACTGCACTCACGTTTTGTAACTTATATGAGGGCCCCAATGGGGGGTCCCGACAACGCTCTACGCTAAATTCGGGGGACCGGCTACGTAATACGCTAAATTCAGGAGGCTTCTTTACGCTCTACGCTAAATTACGAATTGCATTATGCAAATCTTAACCGTCTTTTGGCTGAACTTTTACACCAATGCGATATTTATTTAGCTTCCAATAAGCTCTAATGATACTTGATGCAAAATGTCGAACCAAAACTCCCCATCGCCGACGGCAGAACACATGAGGAGATCTAAACAAAACTGACAATTCCATCAACAAGATTCAAACTTTACTAAGATGATATAAAAGCACCCGTCTTTATGGCTAGAGGCTGCAACAGCAAATTTCTTATTGACGTAATTTTCAGCACTCGAAGCGCCGAAAGCGGAGGCGCAACAATCCTAGGGGCGTCCGGGGCCGGGGAATGCTCCCCCGGGAAAATTGTGAAATCTTGACCCTCTAAAAACGCTATATCCTGCATTTTGACAGGCACATTTTGCTGATAGACTAAGCTAATTTGAATAGTGTTTCTATTAGAAATTCACATATTTTGACTTGAGGGCGACGCCCCCAAACATACTTTTCAAGATTTCGAGCACCGAAAGCATAAGCCATCGTAAGGTTGTCGGGGAAATTTTGAAATCTGGACCCTTTGAATCGCCATTTCCTGCACTTTGAGGGACAAGTTTGCTGTCATTTCTGTCAGAGAAAAGATTTTTGATGGCAACGAGCGCCGGAGGCGCAAGCCATCGCAAAGGCTGTCTAGAGAAAAATCGAAATCTTGACTATCTGAAACATCATTTTGCTTGTAAACTAATCTAAGTTCAATAATGAAATTTCTAGTTAAAATGATTTCTGGGTGGCGATGCTTCCGCAAGATATTTTCACTATGTCCAGTGCCCAAATGGGCGAGCTATCGCAAGGAAGGTCCGGCGAAATTTTGAAATCTGGACCCTTTGAAACGCAATTTCCTGCATTTTCACGGGTAAAGTTTGCCGGTTAACTGGTTAGATTGAATGAAATTTTGATTACGCTTTACGAACAATTCATATGAATTACGTTTTACGGTAAAATCCGGTTAGCTTCTACGTAATACGTTGAATTAAAGAGGCCAATATCGCTCGACGCAAAATGCACCGACAACGCTCTACGTTGAATTCGAGCGGTCTCTCTACGTAGTACGTAGAATTAAAACCGCCGATTACGCTCTACGGAAAAGGGCATTGGGGCCCTCTTATATTAACACTACCACATACACGGTACAGACAGAAGGTAAAGGTTGTCTTTTACCTCCCCGACCGAAGTCAGGTACCCATTTTTACACTGTAAAAATAGAATTGGTCAAATTATGGAAAATACCTTCCAGTGTCAAGTGATACTCCAGAAATGAATCTTTCATGAATATCATTGGAAGAACACACACCAAGGAGATTTAGCAGCTACATTAGGTCAGTACGTTGAAATAGGAAGATATCAGTACTGAATATATCATGACAGAACTAGAGTTCAACGAACCCATCTCTTCGCCAAATAATCATGCCTTTATTCAAGACTTTAAGGTCTTATTCATGTATTACTAAATCATGCCTTTATTTAAGACTTTAGGGTCTTATTCATCTATTACTAAATAGTACCTACCCCCAAACCCCACAAATGCTACCAAAACAAGACCTGATTGTACAAGATGACCTGATAGCACCCCTGGTCAATCAGAATTTCAAGCTTTTCAGTGTCCAGCTCACGGCTTGTCAGTGTTTCCTCCAGCAAAAACATCTGTCAAACAGATGTGTCCATAGATATAGGTCAAGTGAGATACATGTATATACAAAACAGTTTATTTCTGTTAATTGGCCACTGATTACAATTAAATGCATCTTTCCATGTAGATTATTATTTTAAGTACTCATTCTATCTACATACCAAAAAATCCTGATGATCCGTCAACACGTTCTCGAGTTATTCTCGTTCAAAGTTTGAAAGGAAATCGGTGCCTGCAGTTCCCAAAAAGCCGCTAGGGGGTCCAAACTCACAGCACTTACTCTCTGCCCCAAGGGCTATCTACCACTCAAAAATCATGACCACAGCATATCCAAAACACGAAGTGTCAAAAATAAAAGTTTTGCTGCAGTACCTTAGGCAGTCACTAGGGGGCCCATTATCGAACTTGACCTTCGTTTTCTTGACCCCCACCCACCTACCAAATATCATCAGGATCCATTCAAGGGTTCTCGAGTTATCTTGCTTACAGACAAACGCACTTACATACAAATCCCGCTACAGCGCCGTAGGTAAGAGCCAGGTAAACCATTTTCGCACTTGACCTTCCTCTCCAAAACCGCTACACACCTACCAAGTTTCTTGAAAATCGCCCAGCTAGATTTTGACTTATGCTGCCCAAAACAAACTGCAAAAAACATACCAAGCTCGCTGCAGTACCGTAGGAAAACGCCAGGTAAACCGTTTTCGAACTTGGCATTCCTTTCGACAACCGCTACACACCTACCAAAAATCACAAAGTTCCATCTACAATTTCTCGAGTTATATGCTGTTGACCTACATACAGACCCAAGTCGACAAAAACATACTCTATCGCCATTGGCGAAGAGAATAACTACATGGGCCTTCTGAGACAAAAAAAGGTAGCAAAAGTCGTCTCGACAACTTCAAGGTACTGTGGTTCGTTGCATACTTAAGATATCCAAAATAAGTAATGTCCATCCATATCCAACTTACAAATTCCAAAAATGGAATGTAAGACTTTTGCATGGTGCACAACCAACACGGTAAAAAGCTCACTTTTCCAACCATGTACCACAGGCGAAAGGGAAAAAATACACATTAGGTCTACAAACCCCCATTTCATGCAGGTCTGAGGTCTACGAACTCTTGTTAAACATGTTTGACCACAGCAAATAAATTTTATGAATGACATCTTAAACAACGAAAAATCGTGACCATAGCATGTTCAGAACACGAGATAGCAAAATCGGAAGTTGCGATGCACAGTACCAAATCTAATCATTTCCAGCTTTCGTCACAGCCTACCAACACACCAAGTTTTAATAATAATAATGATAATGATAATAATAATGATGATGATGATGATGATGATGATGATGAGGTACTAAACAAAGAGACAAACAATCATCGTATGGCCACAGCAAGTACGTTTAATGGACGACATCATATGCAGAGTGCGGAAATAATGGGATAGCGCGAAATAAAAAACAAGATGGGTACAAAAAACAAGATGGCTAAATTTTCAAAATAGACACCATAAAATTCGTAACAAAGTTGAAGTGACAAAACGTGGCATCACAACTAACAAGGCATTCATTCCTGTATTAAAGAGTTAGTGTAGTAAACGTGATACTAATGTGGTACACTGGTATCACTTGCCAAGCTGGCAACTACATTCATGGCTTCCATATTGGTGGCCAGTGGGTTGGTGGGACCGCGTGGCGCAGTGGCAGCATTCGTGCTTCGTGACCGAGAGGTTGCGGGTTCAAATCCGTCTGCGTGTCACCGATCTTGTGCCCTTTGGAAAGGCACTTTACACGGCTTTCCTCACTATACTCAGGTGAAAATGAGTACCTAGCTTCGGATAGGGCCGTCCCTCGGATAGGACGTTAAATGGAGGTCCCGTGTATGGGGAGAGTCACACCCCATGCACGTTAAAGAACCCCCACACGTGCGATGGTGCGGTGTGAGATGGAGCTAAACCCTTCTGTCTGGAGTTGGTGATTCACTTCAAATCACCCGGAAGGAGGCCTGGCGAGCCTCCATTCCGTATCAGCCACACGGTGATTTCAATCAGCGAAAGGGTATGTCACCCCGCGAGGGGCGGCATAACCCCGCCGCGCCGTGAGTAAGCATGTGCGAACATGCACAGGGCTAGCCCTTTGTAATAGCCACTGGCTAGTTGGGCAACCCTGGCTGTTTGTTAACAGCTGAACAATAAATAAATAAATAAATATTGGTGGCACTTTTACAACAAGTTTCACTTCTGCAACTATAGTCATGGCTACTTCCCTAGTGTCACCTCTGTATGATTATTAGGCTACAGCACAACATGTTTGCTTCTAATGGTCTATCTGACCATCCCCGAAGAGGAAAAAATTATTGTTTCTTTTTACTAGTAGGGCTTTCTTCCTGAC
>NC_049983.1:2901385-2921658 GCF_000003815.2 Branchiostoma floridae
TGAAGGAATAGATGCGTGAAGTATTTTAGGTGATATCGTGTAGACTTATCCTAAAAAAAGACGCGAAACGTGCACGTAGATGATGTCGCCTGACACGCATTTTGGCGCCATATTTATGAAACTTCAGTC
The DNA here is from genome assembly GCF_000003815.2 of Branchiostoma floridae. Classification (NCBI taxonomy): domain Eukaryota; kingdom Metazoa; phylum Chordata; class Leptocardii; order Amphioxiformes; family Branchiostomatidae; genus Branchiostoma; species Branchiostoma floridae. Next base: position 2,901,515 of record NC_049983.1, read on the forward strand.
GGCTTTGAAGCCATTCAAACTGTACACTTTTCCCAAAATACGTTATAGTAAGGATTCATCGATCAGTGAAGGTTGATTTGCCCTTCGTACGAGCTAAACTGTGTGTCTGTGGCTTGCTAGCGCTATTGAGATTTGAAAATGCCGTTGCTTAATTCAAGGAGGTTGAAAGAATATTGATGGGCTCACGTGTACGAGGGTCTGTGTGGGGGTCCTGACAACGATTTACGCGAAATTCGGGAAGGCAGACTACGCTTTGAGTTAAATTCACGAAGGCTACCAACGTTTTATGCTTCATCCCACTACGAATTGCCTAAAATAAAATAGCTTCCCTACGAATTATGGGAAATTAAAAAGGATTGCCTAACGTAACGCCTTACCGGAAAAGAGCATGCAGACCCTCATGCACTAGACATATTTCTTTTCTTTGACAAATATTTTAACACAATCTATGGTGTTGGATAATTTGGTTACCTCATGTCATACAGTCATCTTGAAAACTTTTGCCCAATCTGGAGACATTTTTAGTTAGAAGGAGCGGGTAGGGTCTAAGCTTTGTTGAGTAAAGCAGTTTAATTAGTTGGTGTACAAGATAATAAGATTTGATTTGTTGTGTGCTACTGGTTGAATCAGGAAGGAACTGGGGTGAGGTTTCTTCCATAGAGCAAACTTTTCTCTGAGATTGAACTGGTCAACCCCGTTTTTTTTAATGGTAATGTTATAAACTCAGGATCCAAGTGACATTCTGGTGGAGAAGAATCATTAAGATTGAAATATATGGGTTTACTATTTTTGAAGCCTTCTTTCAGGGTATTTTAGCATGCTTTCCTTTGGACTGCCCTAACTTTGGTGTCTTCCAGGTATATTCAGAAGAATAGATTCTTTGAAAAAAATTAGATCATTGAATTATGCTGTACATGTAATTTTGCTCTGCATTTCATGGGCTATACATTTTGAGCAAGTCGCTAATCCCACTATGAATATCATCATATAATGTAGATGCTATTTAAGGTGATCCTTGGCTGAAAAAAAATGTTTATTTACAATTTTAAACTTATCTAGCCAATCCCACTAAGTGTGATCTTATATAATAAAGATTATTTCTTTGATTCTCAGATATTGGCCACATTGACTTGATTTTATGAATGACATCTGCACCCCAGGGCTCAAAATATCACGTGCTTAATATATAATGCAGGTTTAAGTGCAGGTAGTATTGGAGCTGTGCAGGTATTTCTGGTGTCTACCTGCACCTAACCTGCACTGGTCCATGTACTGGGTTTTAAAACTTTTATCCATAGATGTCCTATGGTGTAGGTCTATGTGGATTGTTATTAGCTGCATTGACTGTTTCCATCTATTGAATAAATTTAAAGCAAAACTAGCAATCGTTCCTGAACAGATTTTTGTATGATCAATGCTTCCTATAACTTCTGAGTTGCTTCCTATAACTTCTGAGTGATTTAGGTAAAATTTGTCTGGTGCAATTTCAATGTTATTCAAAGTACATATTTCAAGCCCTCGCATGCACATTACTTTTGCCTGTTGTAAAAAAAAAAAACTTAGAAAAGTTGGTTGAGGCTCCACACAAGTCAAGACCTTGCAGACTTTTATCGCAAATGGCCTGCCCGTGCCATCTTGTCTTACATGTATGTACTACCGCAAAACTTGCTAATTTTGTCAAACTGCTCTTACGTGTATGAGTATTCTCATCACAGTCATATATCATCCACAGTCCCTGGAGCCATAATTTAGCATGTCCTCTGCTAGTAATAGCTGCATAATGATGCATATTGATGTTGTTTTTACCGTGGCTTTTTCTATAAGTAAGCCCACAGCAAGTAAATTTCATGGATGACATTTTTGCCTGATTTCAGAAAAAATGAATTTTTTTCTTCTTCATGGATTTTCAAAATGGGTAAATTGGTTGTGTTGTAAGTTAATAATTATATGTAGAAGTGACGCTAGAGTGACTCACAGTAGTTGCAGAAGTGAAAATTGCTGGATACTGTAAATGCATTTAAGTTTGCGGTGAAGCGGCCGCCGCAAAAAAACACGAACATTAAACCATCGCGAACGTTTCTGCATTTTATTTTACAGTAGTTGTAAGAGTGGTACCAATATGGAAGCCATGAGTGTAGTTGCCAAAATGATAAGTCAGATGCCAGTCTACCACACTAGGGTCACGTTTACTACACTGGTAGTAGTGCACTTCTTGAATGCAAGAATAAGTGACTTGTTAGCCAGGGTGCCATATTCTGTCACTATAATTATAAATCAACTATAATATTGTTACAACGTTACAACGTTTATTGTGTCCACTTTGAAAAATTGGCAAATTGTTTTTTTTTTCACCATCTCATCATTTTTACTGTCTACAGAGGATTTCATGCATAAAATTTACTTCCTGTGGCCTAATACAGTATAATATTTAATTAAGAAAATGCCCACTTTATGATGGAATGTTGGGGTCGGTAGGTAAGGGATTATCTTTTTTTCTTGTGAATTTATTTAGGCAGGCCAAAATTCATGTGAGACATATTACTTACAGTTGAATAAAGTAAACAGAAATGCATGAGGACACTTGTCTTAAGTTCAATGTCAAACTTTTTGATAATGTACATAATAGATTAGGGCTGCATACCTAAATACCCGTACCTATACCGTACCTGAAAAATTGTTTCGGTACAGGTCCGGACCTAAATATCTGTGTACCTGTACCTGTACCTAAACACACTAAAGCACTTGTAGACACCACTTTTTAACGCTACAGAATACATATATTCCAAATCAAAGATGACACTTGTGATAATCTTGCTGTTGAAAATTAATAAAACTTTGTTTTGAGGTTCAAATTTCTAAATCCTCATACAAAGGTGACAATTTTTCACTAAAAAAGACAGTTGGCTACATCTATAACTTACAGATAATTGATAAAATTTGTTTAGGTACAGGTAAAGGTTCGGACCTGTACCTAAACCTGTGTACCTGTACCTAAAATTTCTTTAGGTACACAGCCCTATAATAGATACACCCTTCATTAGATAGAACAAGAAGTGTTTTCACTTCAATAGGAAGCAGGCTGAATAAAAATTTGCGCTGGAAGCTATGTGACTCCACTGCCCACCCAAAAAAGTCTATGGTCGGCAGATTTTTCGAGTTTGAATAATTAATAGATTGCTTGATTTATTGAGGAGGAAAATTTATATATCCTCCGCATGTCTTGACTCTCAAATATGTGACATGATTAACTGATGCAGAGAGGAATGTATTGATTAAGGACTAATTTGCATAATAGATAAATTCTACATTGGCAGGGCCTGAAATACTTTTTCCAGCCAGGTTGTCCAAGTGGCAACCTGAGTCAAAAGCCAGGTTGCGTCATCAACATTTCAGGTTGCCCCACCTTCAAATCAGCTACTTATCCATTATCTTTTCTTCCAGTTATATGTAACTATGTAATATGTTTTATGTTATCAAAAAATAAATACAAAAGCTTATGCATGTAGGTGGGGAAAAAGCAGTGTTCCAACTGCAAAATTTCAGGTTGTGCAGTGTGCAACCTGGGTTTAAAACTAAGTTGTGCAAAGCAAAATGTGGTTGCATTTTCAAGTGGGCAAGTGGGTATTTCGAGCCCTGATTGGTAAATGATGGGAATGTCACTCTTATGGCATTTCAAAAGTTTAACATTTAATTTATTTGATGTAAATCATGCAAATCAGGGCCTATTTTACATGACTTATGAGCAAATGCTACAACATCCTTCTTCGCTAAGATGAGCCTTTCATACATTGAACAACAGTTTTGTCTTCGCATCTAAATATATTAAATGAAGATCCTTTTGGCAAACACCCCGGACACATCTACAGCAAACACGATATCTTATGTGTTGTTTGTATTTTTACATGATATGTTGTTTGTTGCAGACATCCCATAGCTAGGTGCAACAGTTACTGCAGATGGAAAGAAAAAAGCCAGTCCATTAGTCATGCTCCTCAAGGTGCTGGGACAGGGCATACAAATGTACCTTTTACAAGGTCAGTAACCCACAAGCAAATCTTAGTCTACTAGGCAGATATGAGACAAGCATTCCTTAAAATGTTACCTCAAATTGCCATATACATTGTACAAATTTTTGTTTTCTTTAGTAAAAACCCAGCATTAAATAATAAATTAAAAGATAAAGGATGTCAGGGCTCAAAATACCACCTGCATATGCAGGTTAGTGCAGGTAAACTTGGAGCTGTGCAGGTATTTCTGGTGTCTACCTGCACCTAACCTGCACTGGTCCATGTTCAGGAATTTATACATTAAATATAAATCCTATAATGTAGGAGCATATAGATTGTTATCTGCATTAACTGTTACCACCTGAGGGTTAAGTATGAAAAAAATAGCAATCATGGTTCCTGAAGAATTATAGTATGATTCATACTTTCTAGATTCAGAGTGGTGCAGGTAAAATTTGTCTGGTGCAGGTAATTTTTAATGTTACCTGCACTGGTGCAGGTATGCAGAAAAAAGGATTTCGAGCCCTGGATCTACTTACTGTAATCATATTTCTACATAATTTGTTTCTTACAAATCTAAGGACATCTCCTGAATGTGAACTTGCCAATAAATGATAATGAAATGAAATGGTTTTGAGGCACCAATGCTCAGTCAAACCTGTATTAGCATACTCCTACGTCCTAGTCTTTGCATAGCGACCACCTGACCATTGCAGTCACTTTTTGTCAGTCCCATGGATTTTCCCATTGACCTAAGCATTAAGATTAATACTAATAGTCTTAGTAGCCAATGCGGCCATGGCCACATAATTTCCGGTACCGCAAATACAGAAACACTGCCTATTGCGACCATACAGTGGCCTTATGTCACCCTGCACCGAGTTTAAAATTGCAGTTTGCAAGGATTTGGAGTTCCCAACAGGGTCATTTTTGGCAGTAACAGATAGTACACATGCCTTGAACATTTGAGTCTTCTTCATCAAATTTACCAACATTACGCATGGCAATATCAATCATTTTCGGTTACTAAGATTTAACTTTGGCATGGACAATTTTAAGACGTTGAAGACAATGTTATTTGGTAAGAAAGATTAGTGGGTGCTGAAATCGAGTGTAACTTATTGCTCATGGTCAGTTGATCAGTGGCCACCTGTCTATAGTGGCCACATTTCTCCAGTCCCTTGAGTGGCCGCTATAAACAGGTTTGACTGTACTTGTAGCTGTGGATGAATCTACTCTCTGATCCCAAATAAACGTACCGGGATGTTTATTTTTTTTCAGCCTCACAATCCACCCGGTACGTTCTTATTTTGGACGGTACGTTTATTTTTTTCTGAAAATTGGGGCTTTGCTAAGCCAGTACCCTCAAAGAATTGAAGTTTTGTCGGGTTCTACCCATAATTCCGTCGCATTTTTGCTCAAAATTCATTATTTTTCAAGCGAAACGGATTTCCATGAGTAGCATATACGCGTACGCTGTACTCTTCCGGTGATTTCAGTCGATCTCAATATGACGCTACGACGTAAATGTTGTTCTTGGGGGGAAAAAGAGACCACACTGACGTTTTGAAATACAATTTTTACATAAATAAATAACTTTTAGTTTTAATTTAGTAGTTACTTTACATTGTAAACCAGCACCTTGCACGAGGAATTTCCAGTCTTGTGGTTCCATGCATTTTTGGCAGCGAGGCGCGCGGATAATTCACATAATAAATTCGTTGACATACTATAACTTCGGTTCCCTTGCGATATGAGATTTGACGCCGGAAATTCTCCAAAATGGCAGGAATTCGTTGGTAAAAACAGCAAGTTCATTATTTCTAAGCATCAAAAAACTTTCCTTTGCAGATGCATGTGCTATTATGCCAAGATGGTCACGTTGAAATAAAACTTCCTTTACGTAGGCTTATTTCTTTGACAAAAAACAAGCTTAGTCTAGTTTTCAAATAACTAACTTTCATTTAATAGATTTTATCCTTTTTATGCCATAATCACTGTATTTTATGCTAAACATCAGAATTCTTGTTGCGACATTTTACCTTGGTAAAAGTTGAGTCGTCCACTGACCCCTAGTGACCTTGTTTGTCTGCTGCTGCGATGCCATGTTAGAAAAATACGCAAAGATGGAGATTTCCATTTTTGGCCCGCGGAATACGAAAGTTGGGAAAGCGTACATGCATCAAAAACCTAAAACATCAGATACATGAACGGATGGCCTATTTGTAAAATCTGCCCATATAGTCTTCCAGTCTGCACAGAAATGACGATGTAGAGAAGGGTAGACGTGCAAACAGTCTGAGATGAGAAAAAAAACGCCACATGAATTCAACAACACTTCGTATAAAATCACATAATATTTTATGATGTTTCCTTTATTCAAATTACGTTTCCTTCATAAAGAGTCCAAGTTGAGCCTACATTTTGCTGATGTAGTGCAGAATTTTGAAAAAAAAGGTGAACCCCGCGTGGGCTTAGCGCAGCGTAACACGGCCGGCCATGCGCCCGTGACCGCTATCGTCAGTGTTGGCATAGCGGCCGGACCGAAAATCATCTGGCCGCGACCGCATTCGACAGGTGACTGCTATAGACTTATTTCTTCATGCTTAGGTCAATGGGAAAAATCCAAGGGACCGACGAAAACTGATCACAATGGCCCATATACTCAGGGCAGGGCCAAAGCAACTACAACAAGTATTTGGCCAGGTGGCCCCTAGACTCAAACCCTAAGGCAGGTTTCACTGTACCTTTTATTACAGAATGGAGAAAATATCATAATTCGAACAACACATCTGTAGTTCTTCAGCTCATTATTCATACAACTTACTGATGTGGTTCTTAGGCATAAATAAATAAAAAGAACCTACCTGCTTATCGATTCTTCTTTTCTTTGGACAGAAGTAGCATGGTCGTTTAAAATTCATGTCAATTTGATAATTTTCCGGGGGGTATGTTTATTCCGGGGGGGGGGTGTACATTTATTAGATATTGAAGATTTGTCCGGGGGGGTATGTTTATTTGGGACAAGAGAGTATGCTCTGACTGTGCTATACAGACCATTTCATTTCTCTTAATGTATATACTTGTTGTCCAAGGAGCCAGGAAGAATTTTTGGATAAAGGAAAGGAAAATTCTACAGGACTGGTAGAAAACTATGTACTGTGAATCAGGGGAAGTAAAATGGAGAAAGCAAACCTGATATGAGGGCTCAAAATACTACCTGCAGGTTAGTGCAGGTAATATTAGAGCTGTGCGGGTATTTCTGGTGTCTACCAGCACCTAATCTGCACTGGTCCATGTACTAGGTGTATACAGATTGTTATTAGCTGCATTGACTGTTAACCTGCCAGGGACTGGCCCGTTGCTCCCCTCTGTAAGTTTTCTCCAGATTGCATGATTCTTCGCACTCATCTCCGCAAACTTGACTGTTAACACCTATATATATATATATATATATATATATATATATATATATATATATATATATATATATGTATATGTATATATGTATATATATATATATGTCTAATATATTATATAAAGTATAAAAGACAAAATAGCAATTGATCCTGAATAATCTTAGTATGATCCATTAAATATTAACTCCTAAATTCAGAGTAGTGCAGGAAAAGTTTGTCTGGTGCAGGTAATTTTCAATGTTACCTACACCAGTCAGGGCTCAAAATACTGGGTGCATTTGCACCCAGGTGCACTCAAAATTTGAGCTGTGCACCCAATTTTTTTTTCTGTGGGTGCCAAATATTTTCGATACTATTATGCACCATATTGTTGACATCCAACTGTTAGAAATATAATGAAATGTCTGTCATAGTAGCTTACTTGTTTAAGAGTTCAAGTTGGATTCATCGAAGTTTTAGATGCCCAGAAGAGGAACGTAAGGTTTGCGATTAGGTTTTTCTACCTAATTCTCTAATTATTTTATGTGGTGCACCCAAAAATTGTTTGGTGCGCCCAATTTTTTACGTTGGGTGCACCAGTGCACCTAATCTCAAAAACGAATTTCGAGCTCTGGCAGTGCAGGTATGCAGAAAAAAGTATTTTGAGCCCTGCAAACATATTCACCTTTCTAAACATTTAAAGAGACAAACCAATTTGTACAAGTGTTGTCTGTCCATGGCAACTCAACCATTTGACTGTTAAGGCCACACAATATTATTTGTAGGTTCTTGGAATTAGATAATGCCTAACTGGAAGAAAACAGTCTTACCCTAATTTTCTCTCACAGTTACTTGGAATGTATAATGTAACTTTAATGTAGTCAGAATCAAGTTCTTAATTTTGGTAAGTTCTCCAATGAATGAGAAGCAATATATTTAATGCGTTGCTCAATTTAAAGGGCAATTTAAGGTACTGTATGAGAGTCATAAAATTCATAGGTGAGAAGGGTGTAAGATTAGCATTTATATTTGGTCTTCTAAATGTGAATAACTTGCAGATCATCATTAAATACTGGTAGACCTTGTTTTTCAAAAAGTATATTTTACTTTCATTTTATACCCCGTATTTAAAGTTGTGTCCTACTGGTAATGTATGTGGCAGGTTCCGCCTTCTACAATTTGCTGCTGAGTACTGATATCATCTTCTGACTTCCATAAGTGGAGCGAATCGTACATCTGAGGAAGGTCGACGTGCTTGACTGAAAATTTATGGTAAGGCTTTCTTCTGTTTTGTTGGAACAACATTTAAACTTTTCAAACATGGGTTCTACCAAGATGGGCTTTCATTCTGGTAATGTTTGTTGCTAATTGAATCGAAAGAATATCATGACAATGACATGTATCTGTGATCAAACGTGCTTATACCGTAGTAGATGTGAACTTAGATTACAGCAAGTACATGAAACTTTTTAGATGACATCAGTGCATGTATTGATTACTCTGTGATGAAGGGCAACCACCGACTAGTAACCTCTGAGTAATGTTGTTGGTGGATGTGATGAGCGTTTGTATCTGTATCTCTATGCTCTGTTTGCCGCATTTGTATGTAGTTTGGTATGTTGTCTGCATTCAGTTGCGCCATGATGCACTTTTTTTCGCAGCAGCTGTTGTTATAATCGATGTAATAATTTCAGAAAACATCCCTATATTCCAAGTATTTAGGATCAGGCGTTTGGTATTTGGCTTATCTCCAAGCAGATATGAAGGGTTATGCATTGTCTAATGTACAGAACAGCAGTCGCGGAAGAGGGACATTGCTAACAAGGGAGCAGTTTCACAGGGACTGCCTTACACAAGACAAAAGGAGAGCGAAGCATGGTATGTGCAGAAGTAAGCATGGAGCTTACTCTCTCTCCAGGCATACCGGCTGTTTCCCTATGACGGCATTGGTCTCGCCTTACATGGGGGACATTGCTAACAAGGGAGCAGTTTCACAGGGACTGCCTTGCACAAGACAAAAGGAGAGCGAAGCATGGTATGTGCAGAAGTAAGCATGGAGCTTACTCTCTCTCCAGGCATACCGGCTGTTTCCCTATGACGGCATTGGTCTCGCCTTACATGGGGGACATTGCTAACAAGGGAGCAGTCTCACAGGGACTGCCTGATATCGAAGTGTCACAGGAAACAAATGAGTGAAGTATGGCATTTGTCTTGAGACAACATTGTCTCCATCAGTTTGGATTTGGGTGATGTTTAACTAGTTAAATGAATGCAACATGCTGACCTTTTTATGCATATTATGGGTTCAAATCATTTCGCGAAAAGTATGCGATCGTGGAACTCTGGTTTAAACATGAAACTTTATAGTTTTCCATCTGTTGGAAGGGAAATGGTTTTGTTAGTCCATATAATATCAGAGGTTTGGTATTTTACTTATTTGTGGCTACCCATGGCATATCTTGAAGCTTTGTTATTGTCAATTTTAATAGTGAAAAAACAACCATACCATCAGTATATTGTGCAAACTTTTGCATGTGTAATTTGTAGGATTTGATTATTGTATTTCTTTATTGCTACTGTATTTCCTTTGATAATGTTGCGCAAGACGTTTTAGGTATTGCGTTTTCCACTGTATATCATCTTTTGTCATCTATATACATCATGTGCAATTTTTGATAATTTTATCCATAGCTCTATCTTATCATATTATGAAGTTTGTCAACTATAATATCATTTTTCATCTGTATACATCATGTACAATTCTTTTCATGAATTTGTCCATACATTAGTTCTGTCACGTTATATGATTTTGAAATGATATATTGATGTGATCTTTTCTTTCCCTTATAACTAACGACTTAACTAGTTCCTCAAATGATGTGTTTTTTTCATTTCTGTACTTCTTTTGCTGTAAGCAGTTCAGTTCATTTCTAACTCCCGCTCTGTGCCAGCAAAATACTAATATCCAGTGTTTGACCTGAAATTCCCTTTTTGCATTAACACATTGTGTGTTTGAGTTTGTACATAGGACTGTTGATTGATGGAACAAGTCGAAAGCTGGTGCGGGGAGAGGACAAAAGGGAGAAAAGGCCTTAGGGCTGGATCTTTATTCGAGGCCATTCCAGTCACGATCATACCACAAAAGAATTTCTCTAGTTGATTGTTTAATTTCAGTAAGAAATATCAGAGGAGATAGATGACTGCAGTTTTGCATCGGACTCTGGAATGCATGTACGTTTCCTATATTTTGGCCTTTGCCATTGAATTTTTTGGAGGGTTACATAGCCGGCAATTTGGTCAGTTTGATTTGTTCTTTTTCAATTGGAATTCTAATATGTGTCGACTGTGGTTACAGTAGTTATTGCATATGAAGTGATTCAAAGATTGTATCCATTAAATTCCATGCCGTGCCTGAAGCAGATTTCTAAGTATGGTCTTTTACTGCGTTCGCGTCTTGGGAAGGGAGGTGCGAGGTAGTTTGATGCAGAAAGATCATCATTGGTGATCAATGAAATATCTTCTGTTAGAGCAGCATCATGGACCCAAAGCATCACGTGTCAATGCTTTCTGGATCTTTTTAGGCCGAATCGGGCTGAAGCCTCAGGTTCATGAAGTTTTCTCTGTGTACGTACTCTGGTGATACCACCTGAGTTCAGGTCTGCAATCCGAGTAGACATTACTATAGGCAATGCTTTTGGTCCATGAAGACATGTCTATCGGAACATATTAAGCCTTTTGCATGTGCCTATGAGTTTCCTACATTCAATATTTGGATTGCCCCAGTTGCCCATGGCACACACAAACAATTGTTAAGTGCTCACACAGTTAACAAGTTGACTCACACGCACACACACACACACACAATCCCTATTTGTATGCTGAACACTAAATGTTGCTTGTCAGACCAAGGATATAAAAAGTTATTTTTATTGACTCGTCAGAGAGACAGTGCATCTTTAACAAATATATTTTCTTTAGCAAAAATTGTTAGACACATAATATACAGTATATAATATATGTCGTTCTCCTTTTTTTACGTTTAATATTCGCCACTGCTTTGTACGATTTAAAGTATGGGTGAGAAACTTTTGTTCTTTTTTCAAAACAGTCTTCAAAGGCACTGCCAGGCGAGAACTTCAATCAGTAACCAGTAAATGGCTGAGGCCCAGACAGAAGCTGTTGACTGTCTCCTGAGACGAAAAGAGCCGAAGAGAGGGAAATTGATGTGCGCGCGGATGTGATCCATATAATCAAATCAACATGTCCTAAATCAACGGTTCTTGTCCTGCATATTTGGTCGGAGTTGCATCGTGCATGTACAGTTATATTATAATGAATCCATCTAGCAATCTCATGCACCATTACATGTACCACCAAAGGCGATATCAATGTCTACGTTTGAGTGACACCAGGCGGCCACTGGTGGATTTACTATTAGGGAATCTTTTCATACCTGGATAGTTTATGAGTATAAGCATTTGAGTGAAAACTTACATATAGTTATTCACAGACAAATTCTATTCCGCCATATCTGTTATAACACTAGTTATGACCCTGTCAGTTATCACAGGTATTGATGTTGGAGTTCTCTAAGTTTTAGGAGGTAACCTATCCATAGTAAACACTACATTAGTTGCTAACAACAATATTGATCATTTGAAGGAACATGGCGGCAGACGACCTGCTACAAAACGTTTAGTTGAAAAACCGGTTGTACCCAAGGTCGCATATCCTGCATGTACATTAATGCCATCTAGCGATCTCATGCACCATTACATGTACCTTCACATGCCGCTTTCACAATGTCTACAGACCAACGTCTGAGGGAGCCCAAGAGAATTCTTCTATACATGGTTTCAACATTTTTTACAACAATATGTTCTGTTAATAAAGTCACCATAAACAAAACCTTTTACATCATCTAGAAACCTGTCAATACTGTTGATACTGCATTTTACAAGTATCAATCATATCAAAAAGACCTTCTGCTAGACTATTTCATGTAGTATTTCACTAGCATTTTTTCACAAGATAAGTAAAATGTTGTTGTGATAATTTCAATTTTGTCATATTTTTCTCTGTCACTGATTGGTCTAAATCGAGAGCAGAACAGTCAGAAATGTTTTCCATCCGAGTCTATGTTTTCTATCCCAGTGCCAGGCTTACGTGGCTTGTATAGGGTAAAGAACAGTTATTATAGGAGGGAGTGTGCCTATAAAAGGTAAGATTACTCTTTAGCTGTTTTGATGATAGATTGCAGATAAACTTTTAGCCATTTAAATGTTGGTGCGTAAACTGAATTTGTTTGTCAAGCACTCGATGGTTGACTAGTGGCCCCACATCCTCGGTTTACCCTGCATGAAATGCGATTGCTCACGAACGTACACTCCTACTTCAGTCACGTGCGAAGAAAACACAACGACAAGGTTTTGCATCATGCATTTTCTTTTATTGCGAGAAATCTTAGTTACATAGGGCGGCAAGAGCTGATCTCTGGGCTCCTTTGGTCTTAAATAGTGAAACAAGGAAGAAGACAAAGGTTTCATTCGCGTTGCCACGAATTTGTGGAAAGTCAAGATTTAGAATTATGGAGATAAAATCGAAGGTTTCAAGAACTCGATATGGAAAAAAGTGAAATGATTATAGAAAGTTCTAACTCCTGAAATGAAGAGGTGGGATTTGAGAGAAAGTTGTGGGAGCCCTTTCTTCTAATGGTATAGGCTGTGAGACGGATTTCAGACGACTGTTTAAGACGAACTAACATTATCTGTCATGTGACGTGGGCTTTCTGTCTTGCAGACGCAACACTGAGGTTTCCTAGCCAGATCTTCTGTGCCTGTCAAAGATTGTACAATACACTGTATCACCTGGTATTTGCCCAACAAAGCTGGAGATCAGAATTGTATTTCTAAGACGTTGACACTTTTTTCTCTCTTATTGATGATTTTGATGCCTAAAAGACTACAAACGTCCCCCACTGACTTAAAACTAAAAAAAAACATTGACTGCTGCAGTGCGATTATACTCTACCACAGGGATAATAGAGAAATATATTGTTTTATGTCTTGTTTCTTTTCCTTCTGCTATTTTTTAAAATTGCCATAATTTTTTTGTTTTTCATTCCGGAGCCAAATGGCCTAAATTTGGTGTGGTTGTAGAGTGGGCATTGCCAAATACCACGATATGTTTCGTTGGTTCCACGTATTTTTCCATATACACGTAGGCCTTAAGAATTACTCTCTGGAGTATTTTGGCCATTTTCAGACCAAAATGTACATTTTGGCCTCCTGTGCCCTGGTGCTGTATCAAAATGACATGAAATGTGGTATGGAATTCCTCAAGCGTATGACAGCACCTGACAGGACTTCATTCAAATTTTGGAATAGACCCGTAAAAGATGGTGATGATTACTTACGAATTATGACCATACATGTTTCTGTAGTCCAGACATATTGACCAATTAAACACTTAACAATTTTCGCTCTGAATTTTTGATAGCTGAAAGATCACGGACGATCTCTCAACTGACTGTTGCATTGAGATTTTATTTTCTCTTTATCATCACAATACCAAACTGTATGTTGAACTTTGAAACCCCCTCACGAGCCTTGCTATGGTTAAATGAGTTGCAAAAGCAGCTAAACTCTATGCGGCTGATCTGCAGTCCCGGCTGGAAGGCCAGGATGGTGCTCGGCACACGCAGGGAGCGGCGGGACATTCGCCATTCCGGGTCCTGTTGGAAACAAGGACAAGAAAGGATTAAACCTTCTGTTGAAAATAATCAACATGAAATCGCAACTGGCTAGCACTGGATATGTCATCAAGTTTTTTTTATTATCATTGTTCAACAAAGTTAGATACAAGATGTACAGGTGTTGCACTCTAGCAACCAGCTAATATCAACATCATATTTCAAGAAAAAAGATTACAGACACAATAACAATAACGTAATTATTATTGTATCGGCCACTTGACATTGCATTATACAACTCCCAGAGTACCCTCCAGATAAATTAATGCCAGGTGTAACCTATCATGTTGCGAACAACCATTGAAAAAACTTCAACTTAGGCGCTCTGAAGAAATATTTGGTTAAGCTTAAAAAATTACTTTTGCAATGTGTCTCTGGATACTTGTAGCCTTAGTAGCTTTATTTCCACTTGCTTTTTTGTGAAAATGTCAAAAATGGGATGTGGCTGCAAATTTAAAGCTTGAATTTTACTCACTATGGGCACCAGAAGCGCACTTCATAGTCGTGGCATCTGCCGTGACATTGATCGGCGTTCCTGCACACGATGCCCTGTTGGGGGTTGAACTGGAAGAACCGATCCCCGTTCAGTGAGGCAGGGCGGTTGGTACCCTTGACGCGGGCCTGGATGCCGGAGGGCGCGGCGCAGATCTTCCCGGGGTTCTCGCGTCTGAGGGTCGAGAGAGTTTCCCAGTCTCCTGAGGCTGAGGGGTTGTCACGGTCGTACCAGCGGGTCCAGCCTGTAGCTGGTCCTGCAGCTGAAACGGGAATTATACGTGGCATTTCTAAGACGAGAATAGATGACTCTAGGTGGGTAGGTTGTCGACGTCGGGTTTATACCGCCCCTTACGGGATGGCCTATCATTTCTTTGACCTATACAATACGGGTGCTGGGGCTGCGTCAGTTGGTGCCCGTAATAAATGGTGGTACGGATGGAAGGGCCGGGGCAAAACGCCCGTGTGGTCCTGCCGTACAGGACAGACACGACGTTGATCTGTTGTCCAGCAGGACAACTGATGCTCAATCTTTGGTGTTCTCACATTCGACGGGGCCCTGAGGGTCCTGCTACAAAGGATAGTCAAGGAAAGTCAACAACTGGAAGAGAAAAGTCTTTGAAAGAAGCATCGCTCTGGTGCAAGCAAATTAGCTTTCCACAACCCGCGTCTTGGTACTTTACTCTGACGTATGATATGTAGCACTGAATGACAGCTATGAAAATACAGTTGCATTACCTTTTGCAGTGACATGGATATTCTAAATCTATTTGTAACAGATCAAGTTTTATGCAACTGTTTAATACGTACGCAGTTGTACAAAGTCACCATATACCAAGTCCCTATGTAAGCGCAATGTGTTCATACAATAAAGAAGATGCCTGGTCATCAGCGCTTGATCCCCCTTTCTCCGGACATACACACACACGCACACACACACGCACACACACACGCACAACCGCACACACACACACACACTCACTCACACACACACACACATGCATGCACGCACACACATACATACACATGCACACACACACACACGCACACACACACATACATAATTCATAAACACGCACACACGCGTACGCATACACACACACACGCACACACGCGCATATCTAACCCTGAAGTGCCTCCTTTGTAGACTAGTTCGGATGTTTATTTATTTTTTCTTCTTGCCAAGTACCAGGTACCAACTTTGAGGCATGGTACCAAAGCAAATACTCGTTACATTTCCAAGAAGAGCAAGCTTCTAGTGCGCATGCAGTCATGCTTGTGATATGTACTCGTAAAAATCAACATATGCTGCTCACCCCTCACTTGCTGCTCAGTTTCCTCCAACGTTTCGTCATCTGGAAATTGTACAAACACCAACTGAATGTTCATTCATTTCAAACCCTCAGTTCCAGTTCTATACTATGTCATCAACACGCCAAATACATGCACGATTGGCAACGCCTTCACAGTAATGTGTGAGTGGGACCCAGACTACATTTCTGTCGGCTGATTCACCTCGTGCTCATTATTCAGCCACACACGACGCCACGCGACATCATTGGACGAGGTTATGAGGTTGTGGAAGTCTAGTATGCTACGAAGCAATTATCTTTGATACAATCCCATGTACATCTTATAAGGGTGTGAAAACGTTTGATTGACAGCACCTTGGAGCATCTCCCGGAGTTTGTTGACTTCATCAGCGATGGTGTCACGTGCCTCTTGTGGTACTACTTCAGGCGACGCTACTTCAGGCGACGCTACTTCAGGCGACACGTAGTCATCTTTAAAGAGACAGCAATCAAACACCGTTAAAAGGCAGTATACGTCTGTTAATGTTACAACATTGGGATATTTTCAATTGTCAACAAGCTTCGAGAGAGTAAATCAATGATTATCCATATGTGTTCTGAAAACCTATTTTCGTTCTGTTAGAAATCATCGATCTTGATGATGACATGAAGAATCAACCATACGATAGTCAACTTCACACACCAGAAAATACTTCAGTTGCCGCCGTGCGTCCAACCAGGAACAGCAGCCCTACGGTCAGGAGGAGCCTGGCGGCCATCTTTCACCTCATGACAAAAATTCATAAGGAAACTTAGATTTCAAATACTTGTAATTACAACCTGGAAGTTAGTTCTTTGCACTGAGCTATTCTAATGAGTCGACTAATTACTACATGATTGTCAGAGCAACAACAATTAGTGCATCAAGAGCATATAACTGCGCAACACAGACAGGCAGACAGACAGACAGACAGATAGACAGGAGCAATATTTCCCCCGCCGTTCATTTACTGTCTCATTCTCTTTGGTATGTGACGATTTTTACAGAATTGTATATTATCTTTATATATATCAAATTAGCATACATTCTTGTATTCTCTACCAGAGAGTACGTAACACCAGTAAAGTGAATTTAGAAAGAAGCTACAATGAAACGAAGAGGACAGGTGTGATTTTGCAAAGCACCTCCCCTCCCCCATAACAATTCAGCCAGTGATTTTCTCATGAAATGACGTTTTGGTTTTGAAATTTCCCCCAACAGTTGGGTGAATTCTCACATCAGCCATCCGTTTTTGTTCAAAATATGTTTTTTCCACGAAGGATAAACGTGTACGGGACAAGTCGGGGAGCCCAGAATTGGAAACACAGGACCGATGAGTACCGGGTCGAACACCCTGACATTGCGCCACGGCGACGCCACTGCCAACCATAGAATTTGTCCACAAACGATTATGATATAAAGATTAAAGCTTGGGCTTCTAGAAAACAGTACACAAAATGAATTATCACATGTCTGCCGACAGAAACTGGCGTGCAGATAGACCGCATACGTTCCACGGTAGAACCTTTAAATTTGGGTGAGCCAATTTGACCCAGTGCTTTTAGTATCAGCCAGTCGCCACGCCGCGTCGAAAGTTCCACAGGTCGGCCTGGGTCTCCCCGTCCTCTGTCCCCGCTTCAGAACCGCGGAGTTACACAACAGTAAGTAACACGTTTTGTTAAACAATTCATGTTATGCCATGCTTACAAAAGCGTGGTGCCACTTGTTGGCATCACAAGCTCACTGACACATTAGTTAACAATGGTGGCCTACACGCTAATTGATATTTGGTGCATTTTTTCCACAGAAGGGTCCACTCTGTCTCCTTAATTTTTCATATAAATGCATAGACACTATGTCGACTTTCCTGATAATCACGAAACAGAAAGGCTCCGAAGTGTCAGATAGCTTGTTTATTGTTTTGTAAAGAAACTTCCCTGTCACAGCATAAGGCGGCATGGTACACAGTATTTCGCCTATTGGGATTTACATGGTTAAGGACCCCAAAGTAAAGAGGTTCGACGCCTCAAAATTTATAAGAATTTGACGTGTTAGAATTCAGGGTATAGCGTACAAAATATCTGAAAATGAGTTTCAATTTGCCGGCTCGTTATCTTTTAGCTTTTATTTGATGCCATCGGAGGTTACACTACAACATGTAAACCAAATTCCCCCCCCCCCCCCCCACTGTATTATCTTGAAAACTATTTTCTTAAAAGTGAATATCTCACCATCAGGAGTAATCACAGAGGCTATAGTGTATTTCTATACAAAGCCATAATTGCACTTATGAAAGGCTGTGGAATACCATACTGTGCTAGAATATCAAACATTACATTTCTGTCAATAGGATCAAATGCTTTGCGAAAATCAACGAACAACAACATCCTTTTCTAAATCCAAACATTGTGAACTATATTCATTATATTTAGGAACTTGCCATCACTGTTGACGCCATGAAACGCGACCTGGACAACGAGTGGACTGGAGGGTAACGTAGCTTTTGGCCCGCCCTTTCTAACCCTTGTAACTTTCAAAGAATGATGAAGGCATAAAATATAATTATTGTGAGAATTTTTTTGACGTCATGTGAATAATGACGTCATCAAGTGATTGTATTGGCTAAAATAATGAAAATAGGGTATTCCCAGAAAATTTCAAGGTATGCTACAAACATGTAATAGCAAGTGTAGGTGTAGTTTACTCTGGGTGACGTATAGGGATATGTCCCGCCCAACTACAATCCAATTTTACACGTCGTCTATAGAACCATCCTGGATTATCTGAAAATCCAATGTGCGCATGAACATGGAACTAAGTTAATAGTACCAGAGATCATGCCGTTGTTTTAAAGAAGAGGTACTGTCTCTAATTGCGCGTTTGCATTTAGTCAGTACAAAGTTCAGGGAAAATGACAAGGTCAGTAATTATATATCACATTTCCATAGAAATCGCAAGGGGGCAGTTCTTCACAGTAGAGGGAAGACATCACTTTTTTTGCTTCAAGGCTTCAAAAAAAAGTACCCACAAAACTCTTAAACATTTAGAGTTCAACTTGGAAGCCAGAAGCTAGGCTCTATTTCATAATGATGGAAAGAAAAAGAGGGTCAAACCGCTCAAATTCTGAGAAAAGCTGTCAGCAGTAAACAAACATTACCTTTGACCTCGAGCTCCTGTCAGCCAGACCCAAAAACTCACATCTGTCCTTATGCTGACTTAACTGGTGAACTAAAAAATGTTCCACCTAAGCGGGAGGTCTGTCTGACCCCATTATGCCTCTAGCTTTGGGCCAAAAACTTCAAGGAATATTCGAATGATTTTTTCAAGGGGCTACTATACTGTATCATACTACTGTAGGCTCCGTCCTGCGCTCGTCCTGCCACAGACCCGTGACCCGGCCCCGTGACCCGGCCCCGTACGCCCGCCCGCCCTGTTTCAGATCCCGTCCGCCCGCTCTGTCTCAGACCCCACCCGCTCGTCCTGCCACAGACCCGTGACCCGGCCCCCTCCGCCCGCCCTAACCCAGACCCCCTCCGTCCGTCCTGCCACAGACCCGTGACCCTGCCCCCTCCGCCCGCCCTGTATCAGACCCCGCCCGCTCGTCCTGCCACAGACCCGTGACCCGGCCCCCTCCGCCCGCCTTGTATCAGACCCCGCCCGCTCGTCCTGCCACAGACCCGTGACCCGGCCCCCTTCGCCCGCCCAGTATCAGACCCCGTCCGCTCGTTCTGCCACAGACCCGTGACCCGGCCCCGTGACCCGGCCCCGTACGCCCGCCCGCCCTGTCTCAGATCCCGTCCACCCGCTCTGTCTCAGACCCCGTCCGCTCGTCCTGCCACAGGCCCGTGACCCTGCCCCGTCCGCCCACCCAGTATCAGACCCCGTCCGCTCGTCCTGCCACAGACCCGTGACCTCTTCTCCTCCACCCGCCTTGTATCAGACCCCGTCCACCCGCCCTGTCTCAGACCCCGTCCGCTCGTCCTGCCACAGACCCGTGACCCGGGCCCCTCCGCCCGCCCTGTCTCAGACTCCGTCTGCTCGTCCTGCCACAGGCCCCGTGTGCACACATGGTCGCACATGTCTCTTGACATCAGATTTGCTAGTAAGCCTTGTTGTCGTGTGAATGCAGCAACAGGCTTACCTCGGATAGCACTGTTTATACAA
>NC_049983.1:2921865-2929325 GCF_000003815.2 Branchiostoma floridae
GCAAAGACAGGTTTGATGGCCATGGCTTGTGCACGATGCAACCTTTCCCGACCGCAGCATGTAAACTTTTAGCCTGGATACCAGCCCCCGTCCCCGTGCATGGGTCAATCTCAGGGGGCTCTGCAGATCTGTTGTAGAATTTGCTTGGGGGCATGTTGATCTGTTGTAGAATTTGCTTGGGGGCATGTTACCCTTTCGCTGACTAAGTACAAGACGGGCATGCGCTAGGTCTCGCGGGTGAATGATGTAAATTACCACTTGTATGGCTGAATACGAGACAGAGGTTCGCCAGGCCTCCATTCGGGTGATTTGTAGGGAATCACCAACTCCAGACAATGTTTTGCTCCATCGAACACCACATCATCGCACGTACGTGTGGTGGGTTCTATAACGTGTTTGGGTTATGACACGGGACCTCCATTTAACGTCCTATCCGAGGGACGGTCCATAGCCGAAGCTAGGTACTCATTTTCACCTGAGGAAAGTGAGGAAAGCCGTGTGAAGTGCCTTTCCCAAGGGTACAAGATCGGAGGATTCGAACTCGAGACCTCTTGGTCTTGAGCCAAACACGCCGCCGCTGCTTCGAATGTATTCCCGCTATCTCACGTACATACAAACATACAAACGCTACCCAAAACATAACCTTCTTGGCGAAGGTAAGAAGTAAACAAAGGCGGCCAACACTGTGTATTTCTTCCACACAGATGTCCTCTCTGTCTCATTTATACGCACATAGGCACTATGCTGACTTTCCTAGTGGTGACAATAGAGAAAGGTTCTAAAATTAAGTAACCTTAAACTTTAGGCTGCGTAAACGACAAATAAACGTGGAGAAAATCACAAAGGAAAAATAAAATAAAGATGGTCGAAAGGTTGCGGGAAAGTATTAAGAAATTCATGTTTTCCATGCGGGATCTCCGATAAAGAATATGGAAAGAGTAGTCTTAATACCCCTGTTACATTGCGCGAAAATCGATCGGACGACGAGTCTGCGGCAATCGCCCGAGCCTCGCTTATGGTAATAACTTTATTGCACAACAATTGTACAAGGTACAAAGTATGGCTTATTTGTGACAGGGGCGGTTTTCATGTGAAAAATACGCTGTCGATCTTAAATGTGGCCGATCTTCCATCGATACGCCCGAAGATCGTGGATGATGTGACAAGGGTATAACGACGCCTTAGTTGCGGAAAAGCAATGACTATTCCGGGGTCTGTCTGGGGTCTTAAAATTGCCTCCATTTCTACAGTCTCTAACATGTATGTCGTGCAGTCATGTGCAAAAAACATGTCCATATTGACAAGTGTAAACTCAGGTGTGAATGAGTACCTAGCTGCGGCTGGTGGCAGTGACAGGCCTTTGTGGCAGTAACAGGCCATAGCGGCATGTTCGGGCATGACACACCCACCATGACACACCTTGCATCCTTGGTCGGAAGTCCGAGAAGTCCTCCTAGGAGATGGAAACTCCAAACAACAAACCTGCATCTGCTGGGGCCGTCTTACACGTTGTATACAGTTGCCCCTGAAGGACTTGCGCCAGGGGACGAGGGGAAGACCTTAAAAAAAACCATGGTGCAGGCCAGGCAGACGGGTCGCTCTAAACCCACCCTGTCTGCCTACCATTGTCTTCCGAGACAAACGGATGCCAAATTGACAACACAGAAACATAACGCGTGACCACATTTTGCTGATCTTGATTATGGGAACCTCTCCGGGCTCCTCGGACCCAAAATAGTCAACATCAGCTCTTCTAGGAAGAGAGGATGTTGTCGACATAACAAAGATAAAAGGATTTTGTTTGTTATACAGTCTCTAGCCTGTATGTCGTGCGAGCATGTGAGAAAAGGTATGTCCATGTTGACTCGGGAAACTTACAATGTAGAGTTGAACGAGCACATACCTTTGCCAAATAGTCAAGGCTTATTACGAAGAGTGCATTTATTCAATAGATCTATATTGTTCACGTTTCCTGCGACATTTGAAGCAGCGTCCCTGTTACTCAACTTACACGTTTGCTCCCCCTTCCCCCGTGTACACTATTTGACATGCACTAGTCTTTTTGGCTGTTTCTAGCGAGGACCAATCAGATGGCTGCTAGCAGGTCACTGACCGCCGTCGACAATTAGCCAAAGGCAGCCTAGTTACGGGTTAATTGCACCCCTTGTAGCCATCTAGTTTCATGTAAATGTCCCAAACTCAATCCAAGCGCATTTGAGTTGCTATTTTGAGTTTCTTCCGTACGTCTAGATCGATCAGCTTGAATATATTTACTTTCAAAGTTGGATGATCAAAAAGCGGAGGGACTGTAGAGATGAAGTTTTACACTTTCAATGGCACTGCGCTCGCGCTAATGGAGCGGTCGCTACGTGAAGGAACAGATCCCGATGAAGGTGAGATCTGTCGAGTTGATCCAACATTTCCCAACAAAAGCAAGGTCTCCAGGACGGGCCGCGTACAAAAATGAAAGGAAATCAAATCTACACTGGTCCTGGGTGATGATTTTGTGGCGCATTGTGACGCCCCAAATCACAGACTACCGGCGAGAGAAGACATCGAACGCATTTTCCAGGACAGTCACCTAACACAGCGCATCCCGAGTCTGCGATTCACCAGTCATGGCGGAAGACGTGGAAATCGGTAAGCAAAAAGAAAAAAAAAACTTATTTGTCAACGATCCTGTAAAATACCTACTAGTCATTACGCGAAAATCTTAAATGCTATGCGCCGATATGACCTGCATAAGTAACGTTAGCGTATAACCGCACAGGAAAACCTTTATAATTGTTACTGACCAAACATAAACTATTAACGTTACATGTAATTTTTCGGCAGTCCCAAACTAATGTCGTGTGCTAAATAGCGTCCCGGAGACCTTGGTACTCAGTTGAGAACAGTGACGTGTTTTGCACACTACACAAAGTTACAAAGCGATATGTTTCGCAGCATATGCTTCGTTATGTCAAGGAGGTTCTATTCACGAAAATAAGATCCACTTTGTTACATGTAATACAGCCAGCGTAAATCACACACTACTAGTATATAATGGGTCATTCTGCTTCTTTTGGTTTATCTCATTTGTTAATCTTCTTGTAATTATGCAAAAAAAAAAGCTGACAACATACATGTAACTTTGACAAAGACGTGCACATGTTTGAAAGGTTGCTTCTATGTGATGCAAAACCACTTCCAGAATTTGAATACGTCCGTCACCTAACTGTGTTAACACGATAATCTATTCATGGCAAAACAATATGGCAATGGTAACAAGGCTACTTTAGTGGGAATACAACTTAGTGCTTATGTTTCTTTTAGTAACTGAATGGGTATGGCTAGGCGATTTCTGAATTCAGCAACCAAAATCCACCTCGGATTTTAAGTTCTATAACGTTTAGTGAACAACTTCTGACATAACATCCAACATTGTTTCAGATATCGTCGGTGTATCAAACAAATGCCAGGCTTGTCCGCACAATACAGCAGGCAAACACCGCGGCGCGCCGTCCCTCCAATAGACAGAGTAGTACACAGAACACATGTACAGACAGCCAAACAACCACAAGAAAGACCATCAGACAACCGGACAAACAGAACGGAACGTCGAACTATGTTTGTGTCAGTGGAAAAGCTACCGAAGCCTCCACAACGTGTAAAAATTGTGACGAGGAAGTGACTTGGGTTAGCCCTAAGAATGGACACAGATAAATGATCAATGTGATTTTATTGAATTTAGTTGAATTAAATTACAGTAGACCCTTCTCTTCCGCCATAAGTCACATGTACTTTTATAATGAGCCGGCTGTGTGGCCTCGTTATAAAGAGGTCGCCGATAAGTTAGTTTTAGCATTTGTATTGTTAGTGTATCCATATTTCCTAAGAAGTTGTATACTTACCTATGTTGAGCCAATAGATGTAATAGTACACGATCATAATTTTGCATGCTATCATGCATGCATTTTGCAATGATGTTTGTAAAGTTTTGTAACATGTGTCACATTATACTAATAACTCCTCTGCCGGCTAAACTCCTTCCCATTTGCCACAGCAAGATCTGCTTGGAGATTAACATTATACATCGTTGTTATTTCTGTAAAATATATAGTAAAAACAGCACGAAGTTCTACAACTCACAACTTGGATCTTGTAACTAGGCAAAATGACGTCTCTGATGACCCGTGTGCAACGGCTGTAGTAAGTTGTCAAATATAACGTTATGTACTCGAGTCGTGTTGTCTGTTGATTCTTCAGTCCATACTTCTATTCTAATATATATTAGTATTCAAAGGGACCAGCTCACAAAAATACATGCTGCTAACTTACGGAAGCCCTACAAAGATTTCCTTTCTAATGTATTGACGGTATTTAACAGCTAGTAATCGACGGACAATAGGTGTAAAATATTCCTCCTGTCCCTCGCGTGCCACCGGTTTAGTGTTGTGCAATGACCCTAATTGACGCAGGCGCAGAAGGCCCAAAACGAGTCCATACAGTATTTTAGCCTGTTTTCGACAGGAAAATGTAAGTAACATTTCATATTGGTGAGACAGTGTAGGTTGCAGATGTTCAGATTCGGCAAAAAAACAAGGTTTTGGTTAATTTTTTCGGCCTGTGCTGACCCCTAATTTGAAGTGGTCAGTCCCTAAAATGATGTCATGGAAAGCAATAGGGGCTGCACGAGCAACCTCCATGGAGGAGCTCTACAGAGCACCTCCATGGAGGTTGCTCGTACAGCCCTCCAGCTCCACGAAACGGGCTACGCACTCATGAATGCAAACACTTAGTTCTCGTCACCTTCATGAATTTTTTTTTAATCCATGGAGAACCTTCTCTCGTAGAAGAAAACAAACGGGGACGGGCTGAACTAGCACCTTCAACCACGAACTATGAATGTAAATATTTGGTTCACGTTAACCAAAACAAACTATACGGAGATATTGTAAACAACAAGCACAGAGCCGATAGCTGATAACCAAGTGTTTACACACATATAGCCCGTGGAGCTGCTCGATCAGCTATCAGCTCTGAGTGTTTGTTGTTTACAGCATCTCTGTATGGAGCCCTAAACACCGAGTTGTTGATGGTGACGTGAACCAAGTGTTTACATTCATATAGCCCATGGAGCTGCTCGATCAGCTATCGGCTCCGTGTGTTTGTTGTTTACAGTATCCCTGTATAGAGCGCTAACACCGATTTGTTAAAGGGTGACGCGAACCAAATGTTTACATTCATATAGCCCATGGAGCTGCTTGATCAGCTATAAAATAATGAAACTAATGATTAGCCCAACTCCATTGTTATCTTATATCAAAGACTTGTGTTAGCCCTCATTGTGTTAATTAGGATGTTAAGACTTATTCTTTATACCTATCTTTGTACTTTGTGTAATATTCGTTGCCATACTTTGTACCATGTGCAAATGTCGTGCAATAAAGTTCATTATTATTATAGCTATCGGATCCGTGTGTTTGTTGTTCACAGTATCCCTGTATAGAGCTCTAAACACCGATTTGTTGATGGTGACGTGAACCAAGTGTTTACATTCATACAGCCCGTGGAGCTGCTTGATCAGCTATCGACTCCGTGTGTTTGTTGTTTACAGGATCCCTGTATAGAGCCCTTAACACCGATTTGTTTATGGTGACGTGAACCAAGTGTTTACATTCATGTAGCCCGTGGAGCTGCTTGATCAGCTATCGGCTCCGTGTGTTTGTTGTTAACAGTATCCTTGTCTGGAGCCCTTAACACTGATTTGTTGATGGTGACGTGAACCAAGTGTTTACATTCATATAGCCCGTGGAGCTGCTTGATCAGCTATCGGCTCCGTGTGTTTGTTGTTTACAGTATCCTTGTCTGGAGCCCTTAACACTGATGTGTTGATGGTGACGTGAACCAAGTGTTTACATTCATATACTAGTAGCCGGTGGAGCTGCTTGATCAGCTATCGACTCTGTGTGTTTGTTGTTTACAGTATCCCTGTATAGAGCCCTAACACCGATTTGTTAAAGGGTGACGTGAACCAAGTGTTTACATTCATATAGCCCGTGGAGCTGCTCGATCAGCTATCGGCTCCGTGTGTTTGTTGTTTACAGTACCCCTGTATAGAGCCCTAAACACCGATTTGTTTATGGTGACGTGAACCAAGTGTTTACATTCATATAGCCCATGGAGCTGCTCGATCAGCTATCGGCTCCGTGTGTTTGTTGTTTACAGTACCCCTGTATAGAGCCCTAAACACCGATTTGTTGATGGTGACGTGAACCAAGTCTTAACATTCATACAGCCCGTGGAGCTGCTTGATCAGCTATCGGCTCCGTGTGTTTGTTGTTTACAGTATCCCTGTATAGAGCCCTAACACCGATTTGTTGATGGTGACGTGAACCAAGTGTTTACATTCATATAGCCCGTGAAGCTGCTCGATCAGATATCGGCCTGGTGTGTGTAAGTGTACGATTCTCGGGAATCTTTCCATGGACCGAGTACCCAGTGTGTATAAGTGTACGATTCTCGGGAATCTTTCCGTGGACCGAGTACCCAGTGTGTAATAAGTGTACGATTCTCGGGAAACTTTCCGTGGAGTCAGATTTTTATTACAGCAATCTAATACTGATTTCAACAAAAACTCGATGGCCTACCGCCTATGCTTTCAACGTTGACTATGTCCTCTTATGAACTGATGGAAGGGAGTTTGCCCCGTTCCGAACGGAGGCTATATTATCACCCCAATGATTTAACAACAGCCTCTCAGGATGCTTACAAAGTTTTTGTGAGATCGCGTGGCGCAGAGGCAGCGTGTTTGCCTCGTGACCGAGAGGTCACGGGTACAAATCCGGCTGCCGTGTCACTGATCTTGTGCCCTTGGGAAAGGTACTTTACATGGCTTTCCTCACTTTACTCAGGTGAAAATGAGTACATAGCTTCGGCTAGGGCCGTCCCTTGGATAGGTCCCGTGTATGGGGAGAGTCACACCCCATGCACGTTAAAGAACCCCCACACGTGCGATGGTGCGGTG
Organism: Branchiostoma floridae; assembly: GCF_000003815.2. Taxonomy (NCBI): domain Eukaryota; kingdom Metazoa; phylum Chordata; class Leptocardii; order Amphioxiformes; family Branchiostomatidae; genus Branchiostoma; species Branchiostoma floridae. The sequence goes on from NC_049983.1 coordinate 2,928,875, forward strand.
TAAGATGGAGCAAACCCTTCTGTCTGGAGTTGGTGATTCACTTCAAATCACCCAGATGAAGGCCTGGCAAACCTCCATACCGTATCAGTCACACGGTGATTTACATCATTCACCCGGACTGGAGACCTGGCGCATCACCGTCTTAGCCCTACTTCCCCTCAGCCAATGAGAAGCCCCCATTTTCTGTTGATATATCCACATAGTATGGTACTATGAAAAAAAGTGTGCTGCTATTTCATGCAAATGAGGGGAAAACTGTGGTGATATCAAGAAAACAGGGGTGATATCTGCCTGAAAACTAGGAGTGATATACGCATGTGACCCGTTCTGACCAATCCTCGCTTACCTTTGAGACCATCTTCTGGGACCAGCATAGTGTCATGTGATAACTGACCAATCCTATGCTTGACTTCTAATTGCCCAGAGGAATATGAGCAGACTTTCTGTCTCT
>NC_049983.1:2929425-2932990 GCF_000003815.2 Branchiostoma floridae
TGAAGGACAAAAACATGGTATCATAGCCAACAAAGCATTCGTTCCTGTATTCAAGAAGTGCACTTTTGTAGAAAAAGTGACATCAGTGTGGTATTACTTATCAAATTGGCAACTTAAGTCATGGCCACTTTTATAGCTATCAAACTAGTCTTCTACATCAGTAGGCTACAACACAACGTATTTGCACATTTGGCAAAGGTATGTTTTATGTTATAGCTTTCGTTACTGATGACCTCTGACCCCTCCTCATTATTTTAAGCTCATTGACTTTACTTCAATTTTAACATTCAGTTGACTTTCAGTTCTTCTCATGTTATATTTATGTGCACTTATGTTGACTTATGTTATTTGATTGTTTTGTAATTTTGATTGGGCTCCAGGAAGAATAGAGTTTGCGTGTGTAAAGTCTAATTGGAGATCAAAATAAACAACAATTGGAGATCGAAATAAACAACAACAACCGTCATTTAGTGAGACATGTCGACGGCATTCGACCAAGGTACACACCGTGCAACTGTCAGTCAGGCCATGATGACAGAACCGACCGATGATGAGGGCCTTTTCCGTTACATGACAGCTTAAAACGGGTCCAGGGCTGTCTATACTATAGCAAGAACGTCCAGTTTTCTGTTACTGGTGTATGTTGTATACTAGTAGTCATGTGGTACAGCTTTTGTGAAGAATAGCATATAGTGAATAGACACGTTTACCTTTTCCGAAACCAGACATAGCATCAAGTAGGTACACTGGCAACCTCGACGCGAACAGCTCGGACCTGTCCACGAGCGCGTCCTTGACGGCAGTGTAGCCGTTCAGAACCACCACATCTTCCATCCCCATCCTGACGGTGAAGACGTCTCCGTACTGCCGCCTCCACGCCGTCAGCTTGCGGAGGGGCGCTCGGCCCAAGGCGAGGAGGTGCCCGAGAACAGGCACACGTCCTGCCGGATAAGGAGGTAGGTTTTGGGAACGCTTGAAGATGACACATGCCAGGAAGAAAGTCGCACAGAAAACAAGAAACGTTTGCAGAGTCAGCCCAGAAATCTGCAAAATCTCCGGGACGGACTCAGCTACCCACTGGGCAGTACCGGCCATTTTCTCACGAATGCAGTGGATGACCCAGTTTATACAAGATGAGAACTAGGAGACCTATGACGCCCACTATTTACAGTGTTCAGTAGTGGTCAGGTGAATTGTGTACAGGAAGGCCAGACGAGGCCTGACGTTAAGTAGCACCAATAATATCAGCCCTACTAAACAGGGTAAAATATGTATTATGATCTTTGAAAGGTCATGAATGATGAAATAAAGTGCATTGGAAAATTAAAGCCACTATTATAGTTTTTAAGACGCAATTTCTGACATCTATCAATTGTTAACCAGGGATAGATAAACAATATGGTCATATTTACATTTCAGACTTACCATTATATACTCGGCGTAGACATAAACTTTTTTTTATATTTTTCGTTGTGTTGCACTGGACTTGTACCGCTATGAAATAAAGCATGCTAAGAACATATGGATCAAGGCAGCAGAGCATGAGCCTGTACGTTTGCTGTTGTGACTTATATATATGAACAATTTTTCTGTACCGTGTTACTTGGGCTGCCGGCTTTATCAGTACTTACCAATAGGGGACATGTTATCAGTACTGACCAACTGGCGAAGACGAAAAATTAAAGTTTACGCCAATATGAATGCGCACGAGGCATCCTGTTGAAACATTTTTTAGCAGTCTTGTGTTTTTGTAGTCTTTTATATCGTACTTTAGTCTTTACGTTCCACAAAACATCATGTAGGTTATATTTTCATTAGCGTTTGTGTGTGTGTTTCCGGTGTGTCTGTCAACAAGATAAATCAATAACGGCTGGATGGATTGGTTTCATACTTCGGTGTGTTGGTGGGGTATGACAAAAGCTGGAAATGATTAGATCCCCCTAGCGACTTCCCTTGGTACTGTAGCAGAACTTCCTGACATCTCGCATTCTAAACAGGCCATAGTCACGGTGTTACATAGCTCTTGCGATCAGGAACAAGTGACGTGATTAGCGACTGAATTTGGAATTGCAGGGACATTTAAAAAAAAAAAAATATTCCGAATTGGAAAACTGAAGAAAAGAAAGACGGATTTCCATTATTTTGGGCATGCAAGTAGCTTAGGCTAAGGTGTGCACAATGATATGCATGCTTTGCAATTGGAGAATTAATTTGCATAATTAATGAGGAACGTATATAATTCCATTGTTTTCCATGGCTCGACTTAAATCAATGTAACACATGTAATTCATGACGGTTGGAACATGAACAGATATCAAACATGCAAATGAGGAAATAATTTGCAAAAATGGCAAAAGTGTATAACGATAAATGATGGGATATTTTACTTGTTACATGTGCGAGCTATAATCAATGATGAATATTATGATGCACAAATCACATAAATATATATGTCATTTGCATAACATCTACTCATAATATCTATAAAAGCTCCAGATATTTCATGGAGATATATGGTCGCCGAACTCTTGTTATATATTTTGATGCCTTTTGATGAGCTCAAGTGGAATAAATTTTTAAAAAATTATATGTACAGCTTTGTCTTCGACCATGTGATTTGTGGATGCTGGTTGTTTTCTTTTAAATTCGTAGCATTATAACGGGAGGTGCCCCAACACGGTACGCTTTTTCTTGCGCTCAAACTCATGGCGCTCCATCGCTAGTTGCCTGAGAGTGGTCAGATTTTGATGACTGAATTTTTTACACATAGATTTGAACAACATACTTGAATAGGAAATGCATTCATGTGGTTCATGAACCTTTCGCGCTGCGTGTTACAAGCGGCAAACACTGTGAGACAATTTCGTGTATGTAACCTTCCAATTTTGTGCTACGCTGGACAGCGTGCCTAACTTGGTACGCTTTTTTTACATTTTGCTCTCTTCAGAAGTAAGTGGTAAATTTAAGTACACAGAAAAAAATTAATAGTATAATATTTTAGCTTTCTTTTGACAGTTAAATCGTGACTGTATGTACTTCTTGTCTCACATGAGAAAGGCTGTACCTAGAACAATCCAGCTGATGTGTTTACGGGCAATGGGCTGAATGCACTGATTGTGAATGCCCGACTAAAAAAAACATTACGAAAAAACGACACCGCCAACATCAACAAAACTCTGTCTGATTATATGAAAATATCATCTACATCTTTCTATAAAGTCTTATTTTCATAGACAGCACGAATCATTTGTTACAGTCAAATAAATCTTTGGAGCGTTCTACAGTCTGCCACCTTTGTGAGCCATGCGCGCATTAGAAGTTTGCTGCAGTTTTGTGGTTCGTTTTCAAAAATATATTTACACCCCTTGTTTACTTTTTTGAGTAGAGTGGTCCCAGTAACTGATAGACAGTTGGGCAATTAGGCACCACTGTGTGCGGGGTGAATCACGATATACACATTAGGGATGTGAAGCTGATGGCTGCACAGATCCACAACTAGTAGAAATAGTGACCATCGCTGTCACCTTTGTATGGAATGAACCCTTATATACATATTAGGGATATG
>NC_049983.1:2933090-2995473 GCF_000003815.2 Branchiostoma floridae
TATTATCATATAGCCTACACAAACTGACCCATTTAAGCAACAAATTCGTTTATAATACATACATCCTTTATTCAAGACTTTCAAGGCTTCGGACATAATGACAAATTCCCTTCTGCTGGGACAAGTGTGTTGCTATTCAATCCTAAGTTATAGTTGTACATGTTCAATAAATTTGAAGGAATGTGAACAGTAATAATGTTTGGATTAACTCTAACATGGACTGCACACTGTACAAAGCATTCCTTTCTGCTGACGCATGACGCCGTAACACGTAGATTCAGGCCAGGCAGGTGGGTATCGCTCCCCTGATTGGTCCGCGGCGCCTGGCTATATGATAATAGGAAATAAAAAGGAAATGGTGAGGTCACTAGAAAGGTGTAGTTTTGGATCTCACCATTTACCGTAAGTAGATATATAAGAACAATGATGGAGTAATTTTGCCAAACGTCAAACCATTTCAACCCCACAACACAACATATGCACCATCACAAAACAATATATTTCATGTAGGTTTGAGTTTTCAGACCCTTGTTTTATACATGTGGACGGTCGAATACCTGCCCGAACAATGGAGGTCCTCTCGGCTTAGCTGTACTTCACTGCCATGGATTGTTTTGTCCAGAGTCAACTCGGTAAGGACATTGACATTAGGCCTGTCGACGTACAGCGCAATACCTGCCCGAGTCACGGCGGTCTTCTGAGTTTCTTTCGACTGCCGTGGACTTTTGAGGCCTTAAATGTATTAGGCCGTGGAAGGTAGGCATTGGTCTGTCCACAGTCCTTAAATCCATGGCCTTGCAGCTCACGTCTGCAAAGTCCATGGCAGTGGAATATATAGCTAAACCAAGTTTTATTGTTTATTCGTTACTCGAGCAGTTATTGGTCCGTCCTCGGGAACGGAATCCATGGCCTTGCACTTCACGTCTGCAAAGTCCATGGCCGTGAAAAACAACTACAATGTATCTCAGGGGATAAGGTAAGAATAAGGTAATAATCCGTACATACAATCCGCATGGCCTTGCACTTCACGTCTGCAAAGTCCACGGCCGTGAAAAACAACTACAGTGTATCTCAGGGGATAAGGTAAGAATAAGGTAATAATCCGTACATAAAATCCGCATGGCCTTGCACTTCACGTCTGCAAAGTCCATGGCCGTGGAAAAACAACCAAGACGTTGCTCCATGGCCGTCCACAGGCATCAGATCCACGATCTTGAGAGGGCATTAAACCAATATTGATATTATTTATTTATTATTTATTATTATTTATCATCATATTGATGGAAGGATGCCTACTACTATTGATATTAAGTGCCTTTCGTAGGTCACAGCATTGGGGCCTGCTTTGATATTCGACTTGAGAGCCTTTTAAAGGTCCAACAACACAAACTATAAGAACACCACGTCACGAACTTATTACAATACCTAAGAGATCACTAAAAGGCTATATTTCTACTAAAAAGCACAAAATCCCACCGTCATACAGAACGTGGGACAGTTCATTAACCACTGCCTTCAATTAAGAAGTCAAACACGACAATTGTATTCATTGTTTCATATACTAAGTAGTTGATTAGACACTAATTTTATGTATCACCTCACCTCACCTCACGGCCCGTAACATTATGTATCACGCTATCTACTTCTCTCAGTTCTTGTACATGATTTTGCAAATAAACATTATCATATGTTAGAAAGTTTTATTTTTTTAAATGAAGCCAAATCATCGTCATCACCCAACATCTGCTTGGAGACTAGCAGGTGTCTGGAAGAGTCCCGGAAACGCTCCCCGTGACTACTCCGCATGCGCAGGGTGCGTCATCACCTCATTTGCATAAGAAAAACCCCAGGGCGTCGATTTCAACAACAGCGAGGGAAAGTTTAGTTCAGTCGCTTCCTGGTTCACTTGCTCTGCAATATTCCGCAATATCGCCGTCTCTAACTCAAGATAACAGGTAAGAATGCATTTAAACATCGTCTTAGATACCCTTGACAATGTAAAACTTACGATTCACACGTAAATAGAGATTTTGTAGGTGAAATTTTGCAAGCCGGTGCCCAAAAAGTTTTGGTGAATGGGAGGGGGGCGTAGACTACTACAAAATGTATGTCACCAACTGTTATACATCGTATATTATACTTGACAGCAGCTGTTATTGACTTGGTGTGTGTTTAAGACTTGCTTACGTTTTCTATATGTAGTGTACAGTATTTAGACTGTTATGAATACTACATTTGTCCCATGGAAGATTTATCAAATCTCTATGTTAGAAAGAAGAAGTTTGATTATGAATCTCATAATGAATATCGAATATTAGTTACTGATAAGTTGATAGCTATAACGTTACTGTCTTTTGACTGGCTTCATGATCATTTGTCCAGGTGGTGCAGTTTACTTTTATTTTCTTGCCTATACTCTATACTGTACATAACAACAGACTTGTTATTCTTATATGACACATTTTCATGTGAAGTTGTGTTTCATAGATATTAGAAAGGGGTAAAAACACAATGTCATGTAACGTTAAGGTTACTTATCTTTAATTGGACTTATGACTTTGAACTGCTACTAGATTAAATATGAAAAGCTTCACCTTTTAGACTTCAAATTCAACTGATGTAAGGTTGCTAAAAGTGTTGTAGTAAGACTTTTTCACCAGTTTATGAAGTAGAGTAGAGTTTTTCGTTATAATAATAATAATAATAATAAGTATAACACATTTCTAATACATCTAAATTTGTAATTAATAATAATAATAATAATTATAATTAATGAATAAATTTGTAATTAATTAATAATAATAATGATAATTATAACACATTTCTAATACATCTAAATTTGTTGTTGGGCATTTGATTGATTGATTGATTTTATTTTGCACTTTAAAAAATGATAACATACAGAAAATTATAGAAAACAACAGAACGTGCAAGGGGGAAGAAAAAAGCCATGTGGCTTATACAACCCCTCCCCCCCGTCAAAATTTACAAATTATAATACAATTAAATGGGCATGAAGATTATACATCAAACAATAATAAATGAAGTGAAAATAATATAACCCAGTGATCATCATAACGTTACAATTGATCTTAACATCAAAACTGAAATTAGACAAAACTAAAACTTTCTCAAACTTGTTTGTACTACAGACTGATATTTACTTTAAGCACATGGTCAAAGATTAGGATGTGTGTAAGCTCAAACATTCAATGGAAGCCTGTGTGATAAAACGTGCGTGCGCTGCGTGATACGGCTTTTTATCACACGGTCCGGAACACCTGTATCGAACGTTATCGCGGCCCAGGTATGACATAAAGCCTGTTATGTTCTCCATTTTGAAAGTTGTGAGCTGTCAAACATCTTGGTCGGCCGCTAGTGAGAGCCACGACAGTTTGGGGCACTACGGGTGTCCTAAAAGTAAAACTCTTCCTACAGTGTAGAGAGAAACTCCAGGGTTCTCCCCCAGAATTTTTTAGTATAGTCCGAGTTAGTGGAGGGGCTGGCAAAAATAACCTGAACCAATGCGCTGCACTTTCATGAAATGGGTTCATTTTGCAATGACAGAGGGTGTCAAATACTACATGTATAACATATTATACTATTTATAGTGATTCCTTTGAGGCAAAACGAGTATTCTTTTGATCATTGCCCATTCACATAGTTTTTGCAGACAATGCCGACTGGAAAAGTGATGGCACAAAAATCGGTGGATTTTCATTAATTTTAGCAAAACTAACCAAGAAAATAGGAAAGAAACACACTTAATTTCAAAAGTAGTATAGTGGAGCTGAACTAGGAGTATAGTGGAGGGCCTCCATTATTCCATCCTCTATGGAGGACTCTGAGCATATACTGTTATACTTGACCTATGTGGTGACCTATGCCAGACCCCTTTGTTTCCTCATGTTAAATTGGGTCTTAGTTGGCTAGCTTCTGGGATAGAAGCATACAGTGAGGAATCTCAGCTTGATAGAGACTTGTGACTAGGTAAGGTAGTGTCCAGCTGCTATTTCCCAACTTCCCAAGTGTTTGCCTAACCCCAGGCAGTCACAGTCTGTTTGGTTTGCCTTGAGTCTTGAGCCCTGTACTGTCAGGTGACAGGTACCAGGTGACAATGGGTTCAGTTTGCATTGAATAGAACATCTGACCCTAGGTGACTGTTCAAATTAGCACTCACTTTCTGTTGTTGTTGTTGTTCACTCACTCACTGTCCATTGTTATTGTTACCATTGACTACGTCACCTCGTGGAGATTCTAATTTTGGGTCTTCAAGTTCTGAAATGTGTTGCTTTGAGTTCAACAAAGTGGATTATGTAAAACCTTTTTTTGATTCACTTTTCTTTATGATAGGCCTACTAGTACTGTATTTCCAGTCTTGATACAATGTAACTGGTATGACAAATTTGGTGTACTCAGTGTCCTTGTTAATGCTTTTTTTTCACCTTAGTTTATAAAGGCTTTATCCACAGGGTAACCTATATTCATTGTTTTTACAAACTGGGTATTTGGATAATCATATCAAGTCGACTGATGGTGGTCACAGACTGCAAATATTGAACATATATATATATATATACATGACAGTTCGCTATTGAAAATGTTGCAGTCCAAAACCACTGTCCCTCATCTTACTATTCCTATGTACCCCGTTTTCAAAAATAACTGATATAGGTTACCCCGCAGGGAACAGTGAACTAGCGTGATTTGTATTCCTAAACTTCTAGTGTTATGTGTTAGTTGTAATATTTGTATGCTTCAATTGCTTGTATATTGAATCTATATGTGTACATGTACATTTTGTATATGATGACTCAGATGATCTAGGGTTGCAAGTAGTATACTATACAGGTGACACCCCTTTCCAAAAATAGCAACTGACAGAAACTGACTCATCACCATGCCTCAACTCCAACGGGTCTTCCCAGAAGAGAAACCACAATAGATCTTTTGTTTCCTCGTATTGTGATTGAGTCATGGCATTGTGGAATGAATCAATGTAATCACAAATGGTACATATTTAAACACTCCTCTTGCTAGATACTGTCAGTATTTGTTGGAAGTCTTGCTGGGTCTACTGTAGTCATTATAGGTAAGTTGTCATTTTTGTGTTCTTTCTGTAGCTAAGTTGTAGATTTAAGCCAAAGCTTGCTGATATTTCACTGTTGACAAAAACCGGTGGTTCCCCTAGTGTTGGGAATAATTACAGTTCAACTTTGTTTCAGAATTTTCTAACTATACCGAAACAGATGAACTTTTGAGCTAAAGTGGAATATTAGTATAACTGTTAGTATTTCTGTTGGCCATACCATTGCCCAGTAACTGTAAGTTTAAGAGCTTGAGGGTATTCTCCTAGCAGAGGTTGAGTCGCGGAGAGGAGCGAGTCGGTAAATTTCCCGACTACATGTAAGTTAGTATATTATCCGTGACTCAACCTCTGCTTGGACTCGATTTGGAGAATATAAAGAAGTCGAAAAGGGTACATAGTACCTTATTGGACTGTGATATATTGGCGGTGTTGCTGCATTCTAAGTTGACTTTGTATTACCCCTGACTCTATAGCGGGAATATCATGACCATGTACAATTATGACTACAAAGATAACGAAATACACAAAATTTAGTAAATTAAAGATTTGTTTTTTCATCAATGAATTTTGTTGAGTGCTCTGTCAAATCGCTTAGTCACAGCAACACTGTCAACATATAGTAAACGGACTTACCAGTGCCCAATAATCGGTCTTCCCAGAAGTGAAACCAAACGACTTTGAGTGAGTCACTTCATTGTGGACATAAATTACATGTTATAAAACCACCTGTCGGATAGATTTACCAGTAGTTGTTGGGCATACTCTGGCGCTATAACTGAGTGTTGACTGGTAAGTTGTCTAGTTCTTTCTCCTGCTCTTTAATGTATGTTTTGTACCTAATGTATATGTACTATCTTCTTATTGGGCATCTTACTCACCATCAATAGCTACACTGAAAGTGCTTAAAAAGCATTTTGTAGTATTTCTCTAAGAGCAGAGGTTATGTTCCAGTTGGTTTTGGATTTTTTAAAGGCCTTTTTATCTGTTTGGAGTCCCTTTGATGAAGGTGTGGCTGTGTATACCTTGTGTATTGTGTATCTGGCACTCTCGCTGTTTGCCTGGTTGCAAGATTTTACTGCACGACTCACAAACAAGAAAATCTTAAGGAGTTTACAAACAAGTTGTTGCTGATGTTATATAAAATCTTGAACAGGAGATGAAAGAAATTGTTGTAAGCCCAAAGTAGGAATTGACAGCTAGTACACATTTAGTTAAACATTAGTGGTATTTTTTACCTACATCATAGTAGTACATGCAGTATACGAGTCTAGTACTACTGTCTAATTTGTGCAAAAAAACTCTGGATCCGCTGTCCAGGGCTGTAACTCATGTGCCCATCCCTTCGATTGGGGGGTGGGGGAAGGGTCAGATATTGAGTGGGTCACTCGAAGCGCGCATGATTTAATCAGCAAGTATACATCAGGGTAAAGATGATGGCAAAATAGCAGATTCTATCTGCAGCAAAGACCAGACCAGTGTCAATGAATTTTTCAAATATCAGCTTTAATTTAAAAACAGCGCTTTTTGACATTGATTCATGTTACTTTAGATCAATGAATTGACTAGAAAGTCCAAGATTTCAAAATGACAGTCCTAACTCAGTGCTTTAACCCTGATTGTGATCACTGTGAATAGAGAATCGGGAATTTCCATCTCTAGATAGAAAATAGTAGAATTGTTGATTCTGCCAAATTCTAATTCTATTTGATTCTTTCTGCCCCAGCGTTTTTGACAGAAACATCCTTGATAACTTTTATGACCCCGATGACTAAGGGAAACAAACTATGGGCCTAGTCAGTTTCGTATGTATGGTATGAGATCAAGTTGGCGCAAGAAATTTTTGTTTCCTTGTATCATACATGTTTAGATAAGCGAGGGAGGTTTAACTTCCTTGGCTGAGCCTAATAAGGCCATGTTGATTTGATTATATGGATGACATCCTCCGGGAACTCCAAAACTGATGCGAGCGAGCGAATAAAAAAAAGTTTGGCCAAAAAAAAAGTTGCCTTCAGTATGAAATCAAAGTGGCCAGGAAGGTTGAACATAGGACTAAACACACATAGTATGGTATACCATGATCCTCTAGACCAGAATTTTCTGTACTGGTACCTCCCCCAACCAACAATAGATTTTTTTTCTTTCCGTCCTTTCACATCTTATTCTTTGACTTTAGATTCATTTTGGCATTCTATATATGGCATTAGTTATCTGTTTTCTGATACTTTTTTTCAAACTACGGAATATTTGTGCTCATTTTACAGCTGCTTTGCACAATTTATTGTGTGGTCGAAAACTTCTTTTTTTTTTTTGGAAATGGCTTGGAAATGGCCGAAAATTGGTGCGAGCGCGGATGTCATCCATATAATCAAATCAACGTGGCCTAAGTTATTCATTTGTGGAATGTGACTTGTTATTAAATTGTACCAGCAAACTTTACATTACCAAGAAAGGGACATGCTTCATTGAGGAGATGTCAACAAGTATGTAGTTAGTAAGTACTGTGAATGCAGAAATTTTTTGCGTTTGTTATTTTCATAGATTTCACCACCATATAAAATGCTTGTCCTCTCCTCTGCCCACTATTCAAAAGGAAGCAACAATTAAACTAAGACAAAAGTTTTTAGCCATCCAAAGTTATCCAGAGTTACAGTAACTGGTAACAGACCCCTTGACCCTTTCTAATAGTCGTTTGTCCCTCCTGAATCTGATAATGTTGATAGCCTTTGTGTTGAGGAATGGTTGGTACTGGCTGCATCGTGGAGTGAATGTTGTTGCCACGGTAACAGCCATTCTGTGGTCGAGCCCTGCATATATTATAATATCTGAAGTGACCCGTTGTGTTGTCGTAGAGGTAAACACTATAGCCGGATCTACTGGAAACTGTTAGTGTTACTGTTACCATTCAACAGGAGAAATGTGGAAAAAAGGTTTGAAATTGTTTTCTCATTTTCTTCCAATTGTTCATCTAACATTCAGAAAATACCATGTCTGACTTAAAGGAAAATGTTCTCCATAGATAATTTATGGTGGAAGCGTTGACGAAATAATTTTTGCTGGTTGAAAACTCACTGTGGTCCTTCCCGCATGTAAACAATGCATTTTTTCATGGCTTCCATGTACATGTATATGTAAACATTGGGTGCTTTTTGTAGTTAAAATCAAAGGAAGTAGCTTAACTGGCCTCTTTGAACATTGGATCCCAAAGTATTCCAACAATTTTTGAATGCAGTGTCATGTGCTCTGCTACAGTGTAACTTACAGCTACTTGCCATCTAGTATTTCGAGGGGGAGATTCTAATTCTTAGTAAAAAAAATGGGTATTCAGACGATTTTACTTAAAAGTAAGGATGTACCCCCGCCAATGTCTGCTTTGAGAGTATAAAAAAAAAAATTGTTGCCCTCTGTGTTGAACATTGCTCTTGCCCAAGGGAATTATGAGGTCATTATCCTACTTTTAGATGGTGGTATTGGAGGTCACTTAGAGCTGATTGCATGGAATTAGTACTACATGTTTACATCAGGGTTGTGTTCTTGGGACCCGAAAGGAAGGAAGTCAGCTTAATTCAGTGACAGATGAATGTTACAGTGCAGTTGCTGTTACAATTTTTATAGACAATTGTGATGCTCCTCTTACATGTGCATTACATGAGACTCTTGGCTTCTTCAGAATTAGCTAGCTGAGTAAGTTCACTTGTATGAAAGGAGTAGAAACTGGCAGAAACAATATCCTCACGAGTCCCCGGATTCGAACCCGCCAAACCCAGGCCACCAGGTCACAAACCCAACTGCTAAACCGTTACGCCAAAAGGGACAGTCCCGTTTGGCATGGTCAGTTTGGCAGCAGTTGAACCCCACTGTTATACACAGACTACACACTTGAATGTCTAGTACATGAGATGAGCATGTGCCTTAAAACTGGAAAAAATGGTTGGACATGATAATGAATGAAAGAATGATCACCAAGGCAATGTACATTGTACATTATAGTTTTATTGTACCTTTATGCCGTATCGGACTAAGTACAGCACTACGTGCAAGCAAATTTGTAAAGGTCCCATAAGAGGACAATATGGTATAAAACATGTCTTCTAGTACAAATCTGAAGCATTGGGTTCTAAAACTGTTTTCCAAGCAGAGGTTGGGTCACAGAGATAGTAGTTCGCTCCCCTCCCGATAAAAATCCTGACTAGTACTACATTTTATAAGTAGACTACTCCTGACCAATACATATATGTTCTGCTTATTCTTATTGTTGTCTCTTTGTGATGTCAAGAAAATTTCGTATAAGAGAATGTTTCACATATATATGGTGGTCAAAATATTGAAGACAAATTAGTTTTTGGTGACGAAGAAACTTGTAATCGTATCAAAGATTCCAAGCCGTTTTTTTTCCATATGGTTTTGAATATTGTCATTTGTTTTGGAAACCGTACAAGCGTGCAAATTGTTTTTTGATATCTGTAGAGGTTGCAGTTTCACAGTTTCCTCACCAATGTGCTACCGGTGATGAAGGCAGTTATTTCAGAAGGAAGGAAGCGATTTTCTGTCATGGAGACATGATACTTGTCATAATTATAGGGAACACAGGATGGGATAGTAGACAGCTCTCTCTTAAGTATACACAGGAAGATGATCTGTTTCCTCAAGTAAAATCTTTATAACAGGAAGACAAGAGTAAGGCATGATCGAGATAAAGATAAGTATTCCCAAGTGTGCCACCTTACAGTTACTAAGAAGTGATGGCTTTGTCTTGAGCCCAAATAAAGCATCTTGAAGAAAGCGGTGTCCTGCCAGTCAGTTGTCTGGAGTGAAGGTGGGTTTGCTTGAAGTTGCTCAGTTGCAGGTGTTCACACGGAATCATGAAAAAGGTGCTTGGAATAAGAGGTAGAGATATCAAGAAATTTGTAAGTTTCCTTCTGTATTTCAATGAGTTAACCTACTTTAAATGTTCTTTTATAGAAATTGGTAGCAGGTATAAATTGTAGTATTGTAACAGTGGTGTTCAAGTACTGCCTATCGTCCTTGCCCAAGGGCACTAGTGCTTTTGTGGCGACAGCGATAGCGGTCACAATTTGTAATCCGCCGACCCTGGTTCGATCCCCGGTGTTGGCATGTTTGTTTCTTTCTGTTCTTACTCGCCCCTCTATATTTCTACAGTATCCTTCTGTAAGTTTGAATTTGTATTTCAGTTACATGTACTGTAAAGGCAGAGGCTTTTTTATAGAAATTGGTAGCTGTTACATGTACATGTTGAACAAAATTATCCATTAAGTATAGTTTCTTTACCAAATCTCTCCCAATTTGCAGTAATTTGCATTAATGTAATTCACCGAAGTTTATGTAATTAGGATAACTAATCCAATTGCGCTGTGTTGTCTATTTTTTACTGTATTTAGAAGAAATTTTATAGCATATTTTTGCTTAGTGTGAATAGGGAACTGTTAATGGAAAAATTCCACAAATTTGAAAGTTAACCCAATGTGCATGGGGATCTCTCCTTTACTCTCCAAGCATACTGGGTCAATGGAATTCCGGAAGACCGTAATTTCCTTCGAAATTCTAATTTGCCCCCATTGACCAGTGGTCAGAAAATGGAAATAGACTCAGAATAAGGTCACAGTCTGTCCACCCAACATCTGCTTGGAGAGAACGTATACTATCCTTGGCATTGTCAGGAAATGAAATGAACCGTCACTAAGAATAAACTCGGAGTTGTGTTGGTTACACGCTCCGTTGCACCGCTGATATTTCCTCACGTGAGTCAGACGGGATTGTCGTGCACGAAGGTGACTATCAGGTTACCTTTATGTCGTCATGCATAAATTATAACACTAAAGGTGGTTTATTTTCTTGACTGTACTGTATGATTACCTGTCCAGCCTCAACAACTTGTTGACCAGGTAACTAGTTTAATAGTTGTACTAGTAGTGATGTTTATAGTTTGGGACATATTTTCCGTTGTGTTGTAGAGTACAAAGCTTAGCACATTGAGCCATATTTTCTGAGTATATATATATATAGGTTTTGTCTACATGATGTTTGCATACACGTACATGTATATGTTGTGTCAGGTCTTGTTGATAGTTGTAGTAATGTTTAGAGTTCAGTTGTGTTGTAGAGTACAAAGCTTAGCACATTGAGACATATTTTCTGAGTCAGAGTATATAGGTTTTGTCTACATGATGTTTGCATACACGTACATGTATACGTTATGTCAGGTCTTGTTATGTTTCTTAAAGGGAAAACGTATTGTTTTTGTCTCGTGTGAATCTTCTTCCAGTGACTTCAGCATATTAGCCAGCGCAAATATGAACGAAACATTAGCTGTCACAGCAAATATGAACAAAATATTACATGAAGCTATTACAGCAAATATGAATGAAATATGATAGGTGTTACAGGAAATATTATGAAGGAAAAATTATCTGTTGCAGCAAATATAAAGTGCTCTTTTTTCTAGGAATGTCTCTGGGCTGAGCCTAATATGGTAATAAGTATTGTGTGCGAGTTAAGCTTTAAGCCTTGACACATTGCTCGGAGCTTACCTAGCTGGGAGGGAAACATCTTGCATTTTCTTCCAAATGTTTGTAAGTCTAACTTAAGGCTGTCATGCAATGTTTAATCTAATAATTCTGTCTGGTAAAACAGAATCTTTCCACGTTACTTTCAGTTAACTTTTTTTTTATGGTTCTCCTGTCGATTCGACAGATGAGCAGGCAGACAGGCATTTACCTGTTTTGCCTGACCTGCACATGACTTTTTATGGTGGAGTAGGGGTGTGCAATTCCATCTCCACCCTCTCGTCTAATGGAGCACTAAGTCTCACAGGGACAGAACTGTATGACACGTGTGAGACGGCTTCAGCAGATGCAGCTTTGTTATTCGGAGTATCCGTCTCCTAGGAGGACTTCCGACCAAGGATGTAAGGAGTTCCTCCTACCCCCGATCGCGTGACTCGTGTGTCGTGTATTTTCAGTGAACTAAAATGCATATTTAAACATGTCTTTTCTCCAGGTAAAAGCAAAGGTGTGAGCAGTGCATCAGGTGTACCAGGTGTATCAGGTGCCATGTCTGTTCTGGCTCTGGGAGGTCCGGGGTTTATCCGGGTGAAGCTGCTACAGGTGGACCCAGGGTCGCTGGAGGTCCCGCCGGGAGAAACATTCGACCCCTACTGTGCTGTCAATGTCAAAGAGGCAGTAGACACACCAGGTAAATGTTTTATGTTTCCCAAAGGGAAAACATTGTTTTGCTTGTGTGTGCAGGGCTCGAAATACGGGGTGCATTTGCACCCAGGTGCACCCAAAATTGGAGCTGTGCACAGGGTGCACCCAAATATTTTCTTATGTTTATGTATGTAAAGATATCAAAGTATGCTAGTATACATCATATTCTTGACATCTAAGTGTTAGAAAGATAATAAAAATGTCTGTTAATGCCTAACTTATGGTACTTGTTTAAGAATTTGATAGCTTGTCACTAAGTTTTATTATCAGGTTATTACTAAATTTAAGTGGTGCACCCAAAATTTGTTTGGTGCACCCAGTTATTTAAGCTGGGTGCACCAGTGCAGCTAATCCCAAAAATGAATTTCGAGCCCTGGACTGTGTGTTTTTCTTCTTCTTCTTTCTTCTCCTTCTTCTCTCAGTCAGAGCTTAGAACTGCAGGTGACATAACAGCACATTACAATGCAAATATGAAGAAATTTGTTATAGAGGTTTGTGATAGCAAAACCTGTATTGGTAATGACAGGTTTGTGGGAGGAAAGCATCCTGCATTTTTCTCGAGAATGTTGCCTTTCTTTCAAATCTATTCCACGTACAGTCACTACGAGAAATGCCTAAGATGACCACTCTGGCTGAGAAAACCTGGTCTAGGTGGTCAATATAGTCAAGACTCTTATGTCTGTGTCAGTGGATTATAAATTATGAAAGGGACCACAGAAAAAAGTTGTCAGATTGGCCATGTGGTCTTTAGGCCATGTTGATTTGATTATATGGATGACATCCTCAGGGAACTCCAAAACTGATGCGAGCGAGCGAATAAAAAAAAAGTTTGGTAAAAAAAAAAGTTGCCTTCAGTATGAAATCAATGTGGCCAGGAAGGTTAAACATAGGACTAAACACATAGTATGGTATACCAACAGTTAGGTGTAGGGACCAGTACACCATACGGGTGCAAAACGTTTATTTTTCTTCTTGGACCAATCCAAAAAAAACAGACCTCAAAAAAAAAGTCAGAGGAACAGGTTTCGCCAATTACAAAATGAACACACTATGTCGAAAGGCATTTGGGGTCTTACCGGGGGCCAAGAAGACAACAAGAGCGAAGTCAAGTAGAGTTTATAGTCAATTGTACCAAGTTTCTACAGTCAAAGGTACAAAGACAGTTAGCCTTTATTACATGGAGATGGGAATTTAAAATGCCAGTGGGAGTCCAATAATCCATCACAAATTGACCAATGACCATTGTTTTGAGTATTGCCAGTTCTCAAGTTTCCACAGACAATCAGGTCCAGTTTCAGGTCCCGACCTGGAAACGATCCTCTGGACCTGAACTGTTATACCTGAATTTTCTGTACTGGTACCTCCCCCTACCAACAATTGATTTTTTTTCTTTCTGTCCTTTCACATCTTATTCGTTGACTTTAGATTTATTTTGGCATATTATAGCATTAGTTATCTGTTTTCTGATACTTTTTTTCAATGTCCAGAATATTTGTGCTCATTTTACAGCTGCTTTGCACAATTTATTGTGTGGTTGAAAACTTTTTTTTTTTGGAAACGGCCGAAAATTGGTGCGAGCGCGGATGTCATCCATATAATCAAATCAACATGGCCTTACATGTATGTACAGGTGGTAAATCATCATTCTAACTTATCTTTTGTATGTATTTCGGTAGCAACTATCTGAGTGTGTTCAAATTGCTTGCTTAGTTGTTCACATTTGTGTACTCTAAATAATAGCCCGAGGCTAGTCGGGTAATCTAGACAGTGTGCGTAATCGTACAGTTATGTCAGCTGAACAAATAAATGATATAATTAGATATTTCTATTTCTAGGCACACCTTGTTCATAAAACAGCCTAAACATTTAAAACATGTACAATGTAGTTTTTACAATTTTAGCCACAGTTGCAGGTGTGCTATCTTGGTCTACCGAGGCCTTTGTCTTTTTCGTTCATCGTAACCGGAACAATGTAATTGTTAGTAAGAGTCTAGCCTGGGGTCCAGTGTTTATTATTTATAGCTTTGGTCCATTTCCAATTGTCGCTAACCTAGGTCAACGTTGGAAGTAAACTAAAGCTAGCAGTTAGACTGGATGCCAACTAAGTTACTAGTAGTTAGAATCACCCCGGATTTAGATATGTAATGATATTGGTTGTAATGATTACTGGTTTGTCCGCAGTGTTACTTAGTAGTACATAAATAGCATGTTTTGGTTGTCCTGTAATTATGTGGTCAGGTAAAAACGGGATGTCCTGCTATTTTGGACCAGTTGGACAAGATGCTAAATTGATAGATGATTAATGTACTCTTCACTCTCTTTGGATGCATCACCTGGAATTTAACATTTTTACCTGCAAGCTAGCTGTATTCCTTTTTATGACTTTTGCAGAAGGACTTTATATTATTCAGAGTTTTTGTATTTTGTCATTTTAGATGTAGACATACCAAATTTTTATCAGAAACCTGCACTGCACCCTTCAGTTAGTATGAGTTTTCACAAACTGAATGCTTAAAGAAACAAAAAAGATAACCCTACTATTGCAAGTAAGAATGATGGTCATTTGCTATGCCAGGGAACAAATAGAACCATATTATTGACCATAATACATGTATGTTGACTCTAACTTTAATGGGCAATTCCAGTATGCTGGTCAGAGTATGAATAATGAATAAAAGATGCATCAACTCACAGTAGAAGTACATGAAACCTATAAATCTGAAATGCAAACTAATGAATAAAACATGAAAATGTACACTAGCATAGCTTCAGCCCCAAAACTTTTAAATATTTTTTGCACTGTTGTACTGGGCCATAATTACATGCAGCAACCACCTGTTAGAAAGGGACCTAGTGAATCTTGGTTTGTAGTTGCCATATAAATGGACTAGATCGTAGTAGATGTCTAGAATTTGTTGCCACTGTTTTACACAATGAAGGCCGGACATAAAAATTATGTAGAATGAATGATGTCAAAATATTTTTCTGTAGTTTCATATTGAACGTGCCTGTAAGAAGTATGCATTGAAATATTTGTAAAACAGGAAGCTAAATCTCTTAAATGAGACCTTATGAGAAAATGTTTTTTTCAAGATGGTTGCTGAAGTCTGATCTGTATACCTTTGGGATAAAGAGAAAACTGAAATGTCATGGTGTGGAAAAGCATGAAACTACGTTAGTCATGGAAAATTAATCATGAATAGAACTGAGGGGAAATTGATGTAGCTTAACTTTTCCACAAGTAGTGTATAGTGGCCTGAGTGAATGTTGTTAGTTCCAAGTCATGGGCTGGCCTTGATCATCATCGTGCAACATAATGTAACTGTAACAGCTTCACTTGCATTGTAGCTGAAAATGTGCACCAAATGAATTAAAAGCAGGTCAAAGATTGTAATATTTGCTAAAAAAATCATATTTCTTGACCTTTACCCTTTAAGGAGCACTAAGCTCCAGAAGGTGGTGTTGTTTTCCCATAAATGATGTATCACATGTACCTACAGATTACTTGTATGTCAACTTTTTGCAGTAAAATCTACTGAATTATTGCATTACTGTGCACTACTGTGGTATGTGCAAAGACTACATGTAAAAATTTGGTACTAGTCGACAATTTATCAATGACCTACAATGTATACTGTGTACATTAACTAAAATTATCTACTTGAAGATAACACCGGCCCCCTCTGGAGTTTATCGCTGCTTTAAAGCCCTCTACAAAACTGAACAAAACTGTCGCATATTCCAGGGCGTGGCTTACAGCTGATTCAGAAGAAGAAGACGATCTACCCAGAATGGAACAGCTGCTTCGACTCTCACCTGTACCAGGGGCGGGTCATCCAGCTGGCCGTCATGGCCAAACCCATGAACAAACTGCTGGCCGAGGTGTCCATAGGGGTGCAGATGCTGGCCGAGAAATGTCAGAAAGGGGACGATAAAATCATCAGCACATGGGTAGGAAATCTTCCTTTGTACATGTTTTTACTAGAGCTACATGTGTACCTAAATAAATCCAGGATACAGGTATACAGTAGGTACATGGCTTTAGATACAAGTCCGGACCTGAACGAACTTACACAAATTTGATCAATAATCTCTATGTTAAAAATATAGCCAACTAACTTTTGTATTGATAGATTGTCATCTTTGAATGAAAAATTACATATTTGAGCCTCAAAACAAACTTTCCTTGTTAATTTTCAACTGCAAGATTATCACAGAATAGACATGCTCTGAGTCACAGCTCACTCTTTACTTTGAAATTCTCAGAAGTCACGTTACAAACCCTCAGGACATTCACTAATAGTACTTACTTACATCATTCGCCGTCCAATAACAGAGTACAATTCACAAGGTCAAATATAAGGAACAAGTTATCATGGTAGCAAGGCATTTCAAAACACATCTGGCATTGGCAAAAAAGAAAATAATAGACTTAGATTTCACACTCTAATGATTACTTTCTGAAAACTGATTTCATAGACCCTTGGGGTATGTCTTTCTGTTACTTAAGATATAAGACCACATTTCTTAAGACCTGTGCACATTACATAAGACCACATATTGTCAATACAGCTATATACCTTTCTGTTGTGTCCTTGTAACACATTGCTGTACAGTTATGTACTGTACAATGTATATTAAACATGACTTTCCCTGTTCTAGCTGGACTTGAAACCTTCTGGTCGGCTGTTGGTACAAGTTCGATACTTCTCAGAGGAAGGCCAGTTGCTATAGGTCTTCTGAAAGTCGCTGTACTTTTTGTCATGCTAATAAAGATTTCTGTTGTTTTCCTGTTCTAGCTGGACCTGAAGCCCTCTGGCCGGCTGTTAGTTCAAGTCCGATACTTCTCAGAGGAAGGCCAGGGCGCGGCCCGCGGTACCCCGGAAGAGGAGGAACAGTACGGAGCGTTCACGCGGCGCCGCATGGCCATGCGCAAGGCCAAGGTCCACGTCATCAAGGGTCACGAGTTCATTGCCAAGTTCTTCCCAAGTCCAACCTACTGCTCCGTGTGTAAGGAGTTCTTGTGGTGAGCTTCAGATTTCAGTACAGTAACTATAATTACTTTAAGTTTGTAGATTTCTCAAAATAAGTTCATTTTAGATATTTGGAGATTTTTAGCCTGGATACCAGACCCTCAAACTCAATAATGTCCTCCATGTTTATCAGGGTTTAACTCAGGGGGCTGTTATGGATAATTAAACAAAACTTTAAGTTACAAAAACAACATGTACTAACACTAAAATTGATTGGGACTTGTCCCAAATTTTCGGCCAACGTTCACAAAATGGTCCCGTCTACTGTAGCTTCCGGAACGCGACAACGGGGACACGTAACTGCAGCAGAGGGGCATAAATGCCAGATAACAACCTGTGTCGCTCCCCGTCTCTGTTCAGTGATGTTCAGGGGGCTGTTGTTGAATTTGTTTAAAGGGATGTTGGCCCTAGAGCCAAGAAGTTTGCCTGTGTAGGCCCAGGAAACAGTGTGGTATCCAGGCTTGGATATTTTAGTGGTATTGAATTGGTATTGCAAGGAATTTGCATTTAAATTTCACAGGGAAGTTGAATATAGCTGAATGTAATTGTCTGACATTTTCTGATTTGAATATGCAGACTTGACCTTTCAGGGCTCAAAATACTGGGTGCATGTGCACCCAGGTGCACCCAAAATTGGAGATGTGCACCCAATTTTTTTCTGTGGGTGCACAGGGTGCACCCAAATATTTTCTTAGGTTTATGTATGTAAAGATATCAAAGTATACTAGACCAAGTATACATCTGATTATTTACATCATATTCTTGCCATTTAAGTGTTAGAAAGATAATACAAATGTCCGTCATTGTACTTGATTAAGAATTTGATACCTTTTAACTAAGTTTTATTATTAATAGGTTATTACTTAAATTTAAGTGGTGCACACCCAATTTTTTAATCTGGGTGCACCAGTGCACCTAATCCCAAAAATGAATTTCGAGGCCTGCCTTTGTTTTAGATCTTTTTGTAATTATCTAGTTTTAGTACCAATATATCAGTTTGTTAGCAAGGTTGGACGTCCTATATTGCCTTAAGTAAGTGTGTATATTGATTCTGTATTTTCAATATTTTTGGTATTGCTAAGTTCATGTATTAATGCCACATTTTTTTTGCCTGGTTTGACACACTTTATTTTCTATCCCCAACACTGTAGGGGCTTCAATAAACAAGGATACCAATGTGGAGGTACGTACTTGTGCCCATTACATTGATTAGTGAGCGGTACATGACATTGTATGACTGTAATTTCAACCCCTTCATGTATATCGTTCCGCAATGCAATAACTCTGAAATTATACCACATTGAAATAACTGTTAAGCGTTATCTAGGCCTATATGTTTTGAACACCTGAATTACCTGATACCTGAAGTACATGTGTATGCATACCTCAGAAATTACTGATGCTCAATTTCTCTTTCAATTTGACTTCTTTTGATATGTTACAATTGGTCAGAGATATGAAAGCTGGTCTTACAAGTCAATCAATCAGAATGATGTTCTTTCATTTTTCTACAATCATTTCACAAGAAATATTTACATATTTGTTAGGAGAATACTGTAGTTTGAGTACAGTTTTGTATATTGTCTTTTTAATTTGCATTACATTCTGGATGTGTGTTACATGTGATACACATGTTTGTACAACTTGCTTTCTGTTCCCTTACAGCATGCTCAGCAGCTGTCCATAAGAAGTGCCACTCACATGTGCTGGGGAAGTGTCCAAAAACGGCTATAGTTTCTCAGGAGTCCAAGGTAAGATCTACTTGCAGAGCTCAACTTGTAATGCAGTTGTAGTAACTTAATGTTCTCAAAATCAAGATACAGTTTAGTCTGGAAAAGTACTAGTGAGACTAAGTCTTCTTAAAGTTTAATGCATAAAACATTCAGTTTTCATACACAAAATCAATAAATAAGTATCAAGACAGTGTTTCTGCACTTTTCAAATCAGCTGTCAGGTTGACCATGTCTCTTGTAATGTGACTTGGACGTGAATGAATTACGTACAAATTCTAAACTCCTAAAACAGTGCTCTGACAGTAGTGGTTGAGATATTAGTGTTCTGAAATTAGTTCTTCTTAGAATATGCAGGGTATATAGTGCAATTGGGTTATGCATTGACCAGCAAATAATGTTCTTTGCACTCAGAAATACTCAATATTATGTATAAAAAGAAAAGGACTTATGTGTTAATTTAATGTTATTGTGTTTATGTGTTACACTTTTACAGTTCCTGAAGGAGAGGTTCAACATCGATGTACCTCATCGCTTCAAGACCAACAACTACATGAGCCTAACGTTCTGTGATCACTGTGGATCGCTCTTGGTGGGGCTCTTTAGGCAAGGTGTCAAGTGTGAAAGTAAGTGTTGTTAAAGGTTTTCTCACAGTAGCATTGTAGCCCCAGTTACTCTAATGATGATACTACATGATTACATGATGTGTTATCCCATTCAGTGTCAGGTCATGAGCTGATTTTAAAGCATACTCTGATAGTTTGCATTGACTGATGCACTTGGTGAAAGTTGAGACTTGTTGAGAAAGTAGCATTTTCATTCAGACAATGAACAAGAAGTATCAGTCACCTGTTGTCTCAATCCCTCCGCAAATGTTATAAATGATAAACTCAATAATTGAATAATTAAATTAGCTGCAGTAAGATAATCTGGATCAAGATCACTTTGCTAACTGCCCCCCCCCCCTACAGCATGTGGTATGAACTGTCACCACAAGTGCCAGGCGAAGGTGGCGAACCTGTGTGGGGTGAACCAGAAGCTGATGTCCGAGGCGCTGGCACACATCAGCGCCAAGAAGGGTGCGCCGTCCCCGAGACCGCCCCGGAAAGAAGGAGACGGGGCGTCCCCGCCGCCCAGACCGCCCAAACCCGGCAACAACCTAGGTGTACCAGGAGAGGTGGGTTAGATGTGCTCTCTGTTGTTACAGAGGTCTTTTTACACAACCTAACAGTTGAACTACCTTCCTTAGTGCAATACTGAATACCTGAATACTGTCTTCGCTAAGGATGGCATTCAGGCCTGTAGAATCAGACTCTCCTCTTGCAGTTCTTACGTGCCGTACTTCTTATAATACCTCTTCAAATATTGCATAATATAATAGATAGAATTTAGATTTTACATTTCTTAATTGTACAGTAAACTGATTGGAAATGGAGATTATGTTAAGATTTTAGAATTCCATATGACTCTTTGCATGGACACCTTCCTGTATTCATTGTATGAGGCAATTTAGTGTCCAAACTACCATCTTGTACTTTGAGTGTGTTGCTGTTATCTAAATAAACCAGTTCTCTCACTCCAGAGAGCTCCAGTCCTTTTTCAGTTCCTTCTGTGAGTCTATCGATTAAACATGTCCAGATATGCAGCCTGTACCGTTTGGTACAAACCTAGTGGTTTACCGGACATACCAGCAAACAGTCTGTGACTGTCTGTCTGTCTGACAATTGTGTTGTATGTATGATTCTAACATGACACCTTTATTGTAGATTCCCAAGATGGAGGCAGACATAGATGATGATGAAGGAGTGTATGAGAAGATGTGGGAGGTGGAGCTGCCCCCTGTCCCCCCACGGTCAACAAGTATCAGAAAACCTCTCAGGAACTTTTCTGAAGAAGACTTTGTGTTCATGAAAGTGCTGGGCAAGGGCAGCTTTGGAAAGGTGAGCACAAGATTTAGTTTTGGAAAGGATTTATTAAAAATCTGAGTTGAAAGTGAGTTGAGCTTGTCTTAACGCTTGACATTTCTGACTTAGGGACAGTGGATGCTGTTTCAGTAATTCATGTAACTTTGAGCTTGCCTTTGCATCTTGTAAATAGATTATGTGGTGACCCTTGGGTAAGAAAAAATACTTATTGAGGCCCTCTCCTCAAACAAATGTCAAAACAAACTCCAATTGGTCATGGGTATTAGCTATGTTATAGCATTTGGTTTCACATGACATTGTGTATTCTTCAGTCATACATTGGAATCACGATAGAAATGTGTCTCAGTATGTGTCTACTGCATGACGGAGCTTTGCGACTCTAATGGACACTGCATGGTCGCCTTTTGATCCTGGCACTTTTGATACTGTTATAAACCACTGTATATATGCTTGAAGATTAGTGCCTGACCAATAGGTGAGTTGCTAGAAGTGTAATTTAGTCAGCTTAGTAATGTACTACTACATTAGTAATGTAGTACAATGTACAGGGCTCGAAATACTGGGTGCAGCTGCATCCAAAATTTGAGCTGTGCACCCAATTTTTTTCTGTGGGTGCACAGTGCACCCAAATATTTTCGTAGGTTTACCTATACATACAATGTACTATTATGCACCATATTCTTGACATCCGACTGTTAGAAATATAATAAAATGTCTGTCATAGTAACTTAACGTTACTTGTTTGAATGTGAAGTTCAATTTGGATTCATCGAAATTTAGATGCTCAGAAGAGGAACAGTGAGGTTTGTAATTAGGTTTTTCTACTACTATAATTTTTTTGTGGTGCACCCAAAAATTCTTTGGTGCACCCAACTTTTCAGGTTGGGTGCGCCAGTGCACCTAATCCCCCAAAAGAATTTCAAGCCCTGATGTAGTATTCATTGCTAATAATCATTTTTTTTTCAGGTGATGCTTGCAGAACTAAAGGGTAAGAAGGAGTACTTTGCCATCAAGGCCCTGAAGAAGGAGGTAGTCCTGGCTGATGATGACTTCGAGTGCACCATGGCAGAGAAGAGGGTTCTAGCTTTGTCATGGCAACACCCGTACCTGACACACCTGTACGCAACCTATCAGACTAAGGTGGGTCAGCTTTGAAAATATGAAAGTAGATTTGCATGAAGACCAGTGACACAATGTAATTGCCAAATGCTTTGACATGATTTGGCTGGATTTTAGAAAGGTACATGTAGGGCTGGGTACCGGTACAGAAAATTCAGGTCCAGGTCCGGTTCAGGTCCAAAGGATCAGGTCCAGGTCCGGACCTGAACCTGGACCTTATTCAGTATGTGAGAGCATGTGACAGGACAATACTCAAAAAATGGTCCATTTCGCTACTAATAGTATGTTTTGTGGAGTATTTGACTCTCACTGGCATTCTAAAATCCTGCAAGACTAACTGTTTCTGTACGATTGACTGGAAAACTTTGTAGAAATTACTATAAACCCTACCTGCTTCGCTCTCGTTATTTTCTTCGACCGGTAAGCCCCCAAACTCGTGAATTCCTGATCATATAATCCGTTTATTTTCTAATAGGTCCAACATCCGGTCCACTGATTTTTTTCAGGTCCGGTTTTTCCGGACCGGTACAATAAGAAAAACCGGTTTTGTACCGGTACGGTGTACCGGTACCCAACCCTAGGTACATGTATCCACGACAGGATTATACTGTAAATGCTGAAATGTTTGTGGCAGTTTTGGTTCGGTTTTCATGGTGACTGCGAACTAAAAACCGTGCAATAATTTTTGTTCTCTTTTTTGTTGTTGCCTAGCCCTTGTTTAGGTAGAAACTGAACTAAAACTTGATCTTCTAAGTAGAACATAATCTATCTACGTATACAGAGGATAGATGCAGATACAGTCAGATCACATCGGCACTGCCAAAAGCAACAGTTACTGTTCTGTCTGTTTGTAGCACCCTTGCCGAGCCTCTAGCCCCTTGTGCTTAGCTCCACCAATTTTAAGCTCAACTTACAATAAAGCCCTCGGCTGCAAAGAGAGTAGTTGGCCCCCCCCTGAATGACGATAGTTTTTCTGATCTAAGCTTTCAGAATTGCTGTAGAAGTTGCAGTATGTTGTACAGTATCATAATTATAGAATTGTGGAGCAATGAAGGCTGAGATTATTATCATTAATATGTTAACACCATATTCTTCTTCCCTCAGGCACACTTGTTCTTTGTGATGGAGTATCTAAATGGAGGAGACCTGATGTTCCATATACAGAAGTCTCGCAAGTTTGATCGCAAACGAGCACAGTACGTACATGTTTCTTCCTTTGACCATTTTGTCCCTCTCACCTTGTAATCAAACCACCTTGAAGTTGAGTGCTGATTGGCTAATTTAGTTAGTGCCTGGAATGCTGATTGGTCATGTCCTTCTTAGAAACCATATGGCCAATGGGAGGCTACTTGCCTCCCATTGGCCATATTTGTAGAGGGTGTAAAAGCAGCAGCTATAAGAGTGGTATCACTAGCAGCAGCTTGTCATTCTGAGGAAGATTTTCAAGTTTCATTGAAACTACATGTAGTAAGAATTGGAATGTCATTCGTCTGACTTTCTCAAATGAGCCCAAAGAGATTCTATGTCCAAAACTACTTCATCCATACAAGCCTATTCCTACCCAACCTTGCAGCAACTGTGTTGGATTAAAACCCCAATATCACAGCGTGGTAAATTACAGTTTATGATGGCTTACTTTGTTTTGCTTACAGGTTCTATGGTGCAGAGATCACTCTTGGTTTGCAGTTCCTCCATGGAAAGGGCATAGTGTACAGGTAAGACAGTACTGAAGCTCGCCAATGGACAAATTCATGGCATACAAATGTACACTTGTCAGACACATCTTTGAGAATCAAGTAAGAACTAGAAGACAACATTTTTTTGAAATTGCAAAACGTTTTCTCTGTAGCCTTTTGCCAAGCTTACACAATACAGTAACATTAGGCTTGCCCTATAATATTGTACGTGTATATAGGTAATGTATGTGATTTAATGAAAAAAGTTTTTTCAAACCTGTAGTTGTTCATATATTTTGTACAGCTTATATACTGATGCAGTTCTAAGCTCTGATTAGTTCGTGGCAGTCCTAAGCTCTGATTGGTTCCTGACAGAAAAAGAAGAGGAAACGAAAAGAACACATTCTGCAAAAACAATACAATGTCATTCTTTTTTTATATGGTTTTGGCTATCTGGAAAAACAGTAAAGTTAAGTCAAATTCAAAGCTACAGGTTAAATGTGAAACAAAATGCTGAACTTTTTGACAAGAAACCTGTGCTGTGTATCATTGTAAATCATGATGTCTGCTGTTCCAGGGACCTAAAGTTAGACAACGTGTTGTTGGACAAAGATGGGCACATCAAGATCGCAGACTTTGGCATGTGTAAGGAGGGCATCACTGATGAGAAGAGAGCCGTCACCTTCTGTGGAACACCTGACTACATCGCACCTGAGGTGAGTGTTAATACCTTAGTTGTCAAGAAGGTTGTGTTTTCATCAGCATTTATGTCTGTGTCTGTGTTGGAGGACCGGAGTAACAGCATTGTTTGGGAAAACCTGGATGTGTTGATATACTGTAAATGCATTTAACTTTGCGAGGATTTAATTTCGCGGTAACGGGAAAAGGAGTGTTTGCAGTGGTTTTAAGTTTGCGGTAGCGCGATAGACTGCAGTCACATATTGTAATGGAAATTAAAATGTTTGCAGTGGTTTTAAGTTCGCGGTGAAGTGGCCACCATGGAAATTGCAGACATAAAATGACCGCAAACATTTCTGCATTTACAGTACATTTTATTTAATTTGTATTTATTAACTACTAAATAGGTCTTGATGATTTGAGCTACTCATGAATAAATAAAGGTTCAAACAAAAAAACAGAGGAAAATCAACAACATGCGCTTCCAAACGAGAGGGACAGAAAAATTGAAAATTGTAGACAGCCCTGTCTTTTACATTACAGCTGTAACAACTACTCGACATCTGTGATAAAAGGATGGGATAAAAAGTTCCACTGATGGATAATTGTTAACCTTATTTCAGATCCTGAAAGGCCAGAGATATGGGTTCTCTGTGGACTGGTGGTCGTTCGGCGTGCTTCTGTACGAGATGCTGATTGGTGCGTCTCCCTTCCACGGGGACGATGAAGATGATCTGTTCTACAGCATCCTGCACGAGACTCCACAGTACTCCAGGATAGAGAAGGATGCCCAGTCCTGTCTGTCACAGGTAGGGAAGGAGATAATTGTGTAAGAGACTCCACAGTACTCCAGGATAGAGAAGGACGCCCAGTCATGTCTGTCACAGGTAGGGAGGGAGATAATTGTGTAAGAGACTCCACAGTACTCCAGGATAGAGAAGGAAGCCCAGTCATGTCTGTCACAGGTAGGGAAGGAGATAATTGTGTAAGAGACTCCACAGTACTCCAGGATAGAGAAGGATGCCCAGTCATGTCTGTCACAGGTAGGGAAGGAGATAATTGTGTTCTTTAATCCTGCATGAGACTCCACAGTACTCCAGGATAGAGAAGGACGCCCAGTCATGTCTGTCACAGGTAGGGAAGGAGATAATTGTGTTCTTTAATCCTGCATGAGACTCCACAGTACTCCAGGATAGAGAAGGATGCCCAGTCATGTCTGTCACAGGTAGGGAAGGAGATAATTGTGTTCTTTAATCCTGCACAAGACTCCACAGTACTCCAGGATAGAGAAGGATGCCCAGTCATGTCTGTCACAGGTAGGGAAGGAGATAATTGTGTTCTTTAATCCTGCATGAGACTCCACAGTACTCCAGGATAGAGAAGGATGCCCAGTCATGTCTGTCACAGGTAGGGAAGGAGATAATTGTGTAAGAGACTCCACAGTACTCCAGGATAGAGAAGGATGCCCAGTCATGTCTGTCACAGGTAGGGAAGGAGATAATTGTGTTCTTTAATCCTGCATGAGACTCCACAGTACTCCAGGATAGAGAAGGATGCCCAGTCATGTCTGTCACAGGTACATTGTAGGGATACTGTTCTCTGGTTGTGACCCCGGCTTCTTCCCCATGGCACAAGCAGTTATGCAACCCCCCCTGGTTATGCAATCTCTCCGGCCCATGGATATTCCAAAGACTCATGGGATCGAGGTCAATCATAGCATCAGCCCTGGCTTGGATACATTATAAGGAATTACATGTCGTAATTTCAGTTGGTGATGGTGTAGTGTGCAGATAGGTGACTGCAGGCTGCAGTCAGGTAACTGCTATCTGCATATACCTACAGGTAGATGCACCTGCAGATAGGTGACTGTAGTGTGCAGTTAGATGACTGTAGTGTGCAGATAGATGACTGTAGTGAGCCAATAGGTGACTGCAACGTGCAGATACTAGGTGACTGCAGTACTAGTGTGCAAATAGGTGACTGCAGATAGCATTTACCTAACTGCAGTCTGCAGATATCGTATGGAGAATTTCTCATTTTAGTTGGGAATGTGTTATGTATAGTTTTGAGTTGGGGAGAAGACATACTGTTCCCATGCTATTCATGTGACCTGTAATCTTGAAATGTCCTTCCAGTCTTTGTGGTGACTCGACATGGTGACCATTGAGTTAGAACAAATTATCATTCAAAATCTGTTGCATCCATGAACCATCTAGCATTTTTGTCAAGATCTTTCTTTGCTGTCGTATTTCTTGACCATCTCTCTTTCCCTTTGAGTTTCAATTTCTAAAGTCACTTTAGGTGGTTGCATCCTTGACAGTCCTTTAGAAGTTGGCTTCATTGTATTAAAGTTTGAGATGAAATCTGCTATCTCTGATTGTTGTTGTTCCCCTCCCTCCAGCTGTTGGAGCGTGACCCAGAGAAACGACTGGGCGTGGCAGGAGACATCCGTCGACACCCGTTCTTCAGTACCACGGACTGGGACAGACTGGAGAGGAAGGAGATCCCACCTCCATACAAACCTAATATTGTGAGTACACTGTCAGTCTGTTTTTACAGATTTATAGGTTTACACATCATGGACTGGTACAATGGTAGCCTCCATAGCAGGCGCTCTGGGCCTTTTTACATTTTTTTTCCTCCTCATAATACACTTTTGCGGGCCATTTGTTTTTGTACTGGGTCGTTTGTGCCACTGGCCCGGCAGAAGTGTATTTTTTTATTTATGAGATTAAAAGAAAAAGGCCCAGAGAGCCTGCTATGGAGGCTATGCAATGGCCTAGCTTATATAGCATTTGCCATCATGATGCATTTTGCTACTATAGGTTGTGGTTTGATCTGCTGCCAAGTGGTACCAAAGACCTTGAGAATGGCACATACTGCTAAGTTAGCACTCAGCACCTATAAGGAAATAAATGTTATACATGGAAGATGAACATACACTCCACTAATAGACTAGCCCCTGCTGTTGCTGATTGCACAAAGTTGTGTGGTCCAAGGGCATATTGATGCAGGGCTATCTCCAGGATCCATCTTCCCTCTTGTCACCTGGGACAGAACTAGTCTTGTTCGGACAGAAAAATATCACCCATCCGTTAAAAAAATGGAATTACATGACATGAAGCTGATGAAAATGTGTTTTTTTTCGGCTTGTAATGACATATCTAGCAACAAGACTTAACAGCACAGGCATTCAAACAATTGGAGTTGGATGGAAAAAATTTAAAGCTGAAGACAGCCATGATTTACAAGAAAAAATCATAAGTTAGAAGGTACCTTTTCTTGATATTGGGTGCCATCACTTTTGGAAAAACAAGGAGGAAATATTCTCTGTTTTCTTGCAAAATCTTGTCTTTTCTTGACCATTGATTTTGTTTCCACTATTTCCCAACAGAGATCAGCGAGTGACGTGAGCAACTTTGATTCTGACTTCACCATGGAGAAGGCTCGACTCACGGCTCCGACCAACAAGGACCTGCTGGAGTCCATCGACCAGAACATGTTCTCAGGGTTCGAGTTCACCGCACCGACCATGGCAGACTTCAGCTAGAGACTGCTCAATGTAGTTACATGTAGCCAATGAAGGCATAGCAAAAAGAATGCGGTGTTTCCAGTTACTGTAACAGTTACAGTCCTGAAAAAATTAGGGTACATAGGTCGGTAGCATAGGAATTTCTTTTATGTTCTTTTTTTTCAGATTTCGACCAAAGTGATCAAATAAGTATAGTTACTGTATAAACTATGTAAATACAATACCTGCCTTTCAAATATTCTAATCAGCTAGAGTGCCTTGTAGGATAGAATGGTAATATTGTTCTCACCAGGAGTTTTTAAAAGCATAGGGGGCATCTTTGTGCTGCAAAGCCATGTGGCAAAAGTCGCGGGTGTGAGCATTATATTGTAGGGGACGGGGGGCATGCACCTCCTGAAAATTTATAACCCTCAGAAATTATACTATTTCCTGCATTCTGAGGGCCAAATTTGATTAGGGAAGTCAACATTTATTACCTAAATTGTTACAAAACAGTTAGTAGAAAGGCCCCAATGCTGGTTGAAATGCAGCGTAGGGGCCCAAATCACAGCATAGGGCATTCAAATCACAGTGCAGGGGCTCCCTATGCTCAATTGTGCATTGAATCCTGGTTACAGAAAAGAATTTTGAATAGCAAAACTGTTTCATGCTGAAGTAGGTCTTGTGAGCCGATTGAAAATTAGGTATGGGAGTTTGTAAATACAGTTAGTTGAAACATTTGGCCCCTGTATGCAGTACTCATGGCCCGATTTTTGGGAACCATAGTTGTCAAGATGCCATAAGCAGAACTTTTGTACACAATCATTGTGGAAAAACATCCAGAATGCAAGTGTGAGATCTTCTTCATCAATTGCCATCATCATTAATGCTTAACTTGAGAAAAATCATGGAGACATTATAATTATTGTGATATTGCAACTGCAATTCAGCCGTTAGGCTGCGAATATGGCGATATGTTTTTGCTCCATAAACCATTAGAATTATTATGGAAAAACATTTGAAAGGAAGAACAATATATATATAGTCATTATTTCATAAACCTGTAAAGGGGTTCCAGGGGGTTTTGTATCTTGTTCTGTAAAAAAAAAGATTAGGCTAAGCATAAACCCTAGTAATATCATGAAGATTTTTATCTACAAGTTCATGCACAAGCAAAAAAATCCAAGGAAATATTCTATGATAGTGCAAGGCAAGTCAGGCAATGCAGTTAGCAACAAAGATTGGCTGAACTTTGGTAACAGGGTATGTAGTGGTCTATGGCTAGCTAAAGTAGATAGAGTTTTACAAGTCAAATGGCCCTCTTTTTTTGAAAACCAACTGATAGCAGCAATGTTTTAGGACCGAGATATTTTAAAGAATAAATATTCTTGCTAGAAACTGTCTGTGGAAAAGCATTGATGATGTTAATCTGGTAAATTTTGTACCAGTAATTCTTCTCTTTTGAAAAAGAAATTATACCTGTAAATTCATTTGCAAAAGAAGAATAATAGTAATTAGAGTAATATTTAGATAATAAAAAGGTTTAAGAAGATGTATATTTTATCATATTCACCTTAACTTTTCTGCTAGTGATTGTGACTTAGATATGAGATATGATTCCAATTAAGAGATAGAAGAAGGATATAAAAGATGAATTTATATAAAAGTTGTACACTGATTTGGGGAATTAGAAAAAGACTGTCAGCCATCTTGCCTTTGGGGTTAAAAGGTATCACTTAGTATGAATATGGCACAGCATACTTTTATTATGTACATGTAGCGTACAAATGTGTCAAGGACAGTTTATAGATAATTACATATTATGTAAATTTAGTAATTTGGGACCAGTCTTTTTTTTTTACAGGATAATGACACTACTACATGTATGTCAGGACCAAATGAAACAGTTAGCCTTAATTACTGGTTTATAGGATAAATTCCAAGTCTAGACCTTTTCCTAAAGAGTGGTATTGTGACCGGAACGTACACAAAGTGAAATTTCCATAATGTAATCCTTGGTACCACTTTTTAGTTCTTTCTCTATGCATGTAGATTATTGCATACTTGGTGACATATCATAATATCTGTAGATAGAGGTTAGTCTCTACCTGGCTCCATGGATCACTTGTCAAATAATAGAAATTGGACAAATAAAGTCAAATTCGTATTTTCCCAGAACTATCGTAGAGTGGAATTTTTAGTTATCACCAAGCACAGAAGGGGCATCTTCTCTGGACAGTTTTAAAGAACGGTTGCAGATAGATGTGTAAAAGTTAGGTGTGACGGGTCGTTCAGTGTAATATAACCAGCTGCTGCCGCACCGCGTGCCTACGAAGCTGATGTGTTACACCAAAGGGCAGTTATACCGGCTATACAGATACAGATACAGAATAGTACGCTAGGGGAGTCGGCGTGCCATAGGGGTCAGTCTAGTATACTATAGACTCTATTTGTCCAATATGTACTATGGAGCCTGGTAAATGTATGTCAGCTCATAGTGAGCCTGGTAAATGTATGTCAGCTCATAGTATTAGGCAATAGACAAAGTAGATTATATGATTGTATGAGTTACTGTAAAGTATCTTTGATTTGCAGTGCCAATGTTGTATCAGTATTGTCAGTGGCAGATAGCATTATGTTCAAGAAGCTTCTGAATTATGGTTGGAGATGTTGATACCTTGAATTGATGTGAATTATGTAGCCAGGCACCTTCTATGATAATTATCGTACTATGCACTAAATGGATATATTAAAAAATCTGGACTGCATTAAACATGTAACTTACTGACTGGAAATGTGTCTTGTTTATGTAAGAAGTGGTGGGGCCGATGTTGTGGGCCCCAGGTTCTTTTAGAATGCTGCACAAGGGACTATTAGACTACAGGACTAAGGAACACACACAAGACACAGGTCATGCCATTGACACGCACGGGAGCTGTGAGTTGGGTCCCTCTCTCTGTTCTCTCGCTCTGTCCAACTCTAGGCCCCGGTCCTGGTGGAAGTTCCCTCCGTGCGTCTCTTGCTAAGATCTTGGATGACAGCAGATCCCATCCTCATCGCCAGATGTAAGTGGGGGTAACGATGGTAACTCCCGGTTCTTTTTGGGAATCTGCTACAAGAGTTCGACACTAGAGGGAAATGACCACACGGACACGAGGCATTCTCTGTTCACACAAAGGCTTTGCTCTCAAGACAGCCTCACCTGGACGTACCATGAATTCAACTGAACTCCCTGAGCAAAAAGCCTTGAATTTATTCATCTTCTTCTAACACCTTATCGCGAGACGTGTGTCTCGGGTTCACTCCAGGAAGTACCTTTAC
Source organism: Branchiostoma floridae (assembly GCF_000003815.2). NCBI lineage: Eukaryota > Metazoa > Chordata > Leptocardii > Amphioxiformes > Branchiostomatidae > Branchiostoma > Branchiostoma floridae. The sequence goes on from NC_049983.1 coordinate 2,964,396, forward strand.
CATACATATCATAACAGTGAAGGAACCTTTGATTTGGCTTTGTTGTTTTAGAGAACAAAGGGTTAAGGAACTAATGTTTACCTGCTAATGAGTTCTATGGCTTCAGTGTGAATTACAATAACACATGCTAATGGTTCTTATGGGTTCTATGTGAAGTACGCTAACATATGGGGACTGGCCCCAGCTTGTAGTCTCCAGTCAATGCAAATTACAGTTATCACCTCAGCGTTATGGCACTGTCACAATCAGCATACTAATTCTAGTCCTAGCAAAATGACAGCAAACAATACATAATGGACTACAATATTTTGGTATTCCGCCCTACTTACATTTATACCTGTAGCATATTATTGCGTACTTAGTTAGCTAGGGCGGCGTACTCCGTAGTTACCGCTGGCCTTCCCTTTCCGCATTCTCTTATGCGAAGATACACTCGCATCATAGAACTTACAGAAAGGTTCGGACTCAGCTTGCCTGCCCTCCCAATATTGTGGGCATTGCTACTGCCTAGCTGTCAGCTAATCAGACAATGTGTCTTTATGTTATCGAAAGGAAAAGCTTGTTTTAAGTAAGGCACGTTCATTAGTATTTGTGGCAGAGACAGTCATCTATAGCATATCACACCAAGGATGCTCAACAAGTCATTTCTGCACCCAAACTTGTTTATCTGGTACCAGATTTGAGATCTGCAGGATCTTTGGTAGAATGCAATCACCAGGTTTAGGTGATATGTTTGGTGTCATTAAACAAACAAAAAATGTATGTTATAGTTAATTTCCAATGCCTTTTGTGGGCACACAGAAACACAGGCCTGTCCTTGATGTTGAACACTATCTTCACACAGACAGTCTGTCCCTGGTGCAAGATCTACATGCAGATACCCATGCCTGTCCTTGGTGCTGAACACTACACAGATACATAACCCTGTGCTTGGTGCTGAACACTACACAGATACATAACCCTGTCCTTGGTGCTGAACACTATCTACACAGATACATAACCCTGTCCTTGGTGCTGAACACTATCTACACAGATACATAACCCTGCCCTTGGTGCTGAACACTATCTACACAGATACATAACCCTGTGCTTGGTGCTGAACACTACACAGATACATAACCCTGTCCTTGGTGCTGAACACTATCTACACAGATACATAACCCTGTCCTTGGTGCTGAACACTATCTACACAGATACATAACCCTGTGCTTGGTGCTGAACACTACACAGATACATAACCCTGTCCTTGGTGCTGAACACTACATATATACATAACCCTGTCCTTGGTGCTGAACACTATCTACACAGATACATAACCCTCTCCTTGGTGCTGAACACTATCTACACAGATACATAACCCTCTCCTTGGTGCTGAACACTATCTACACAGATACATAACCCTGTCCTTGGTGCTGAACACCATCTACACAGATACATAACTCTGACCTTGGTGCTGAACACTACACAGATACATAACCCTGTCCTTGGTGCTGAACACTACACAGATACATAACCCTGTCCTTGGTGCTGAACACTACACAGATACATAACCCTGTCCTTGGTGCTGAACACTACACAGATACATAACCCTGTCCTTGGTGCTGAACACTACACAGATACATAACCCTGTCCTTGGTGCTGAACACTATCTACACAGATACATAACCCTGTCAGATTCAGCTTTATTCCTGGATGACTTGTCATGTATATACACATGAAATACGTCATCAGTCACAGAATCAACTTTAAAACATTAATGCATTTACAACATTTAAAATTAGACAGCAATGGGATTAAGAAAATATACATGACAGAATCAACATTCTTTACCGATCATCTAGCACTTTCGTACAGCAATCTTACAGAGCGGGGTGCAAATGACATCTCATGTCGCTTCGTTTTACTTCTAGATGCCCTGTATCGGGCTTCCCGACGAAGACTGTACGAACTGTCCTGAGGTGAAGTAAAGAACTCCCTCAGCGGAGAGCTACTGGTGCTGAACAATATCTACACAGATACATAACCCTGTGCTTGGTGCTGAACACTACACAGATACATAACCCTGTCCTTGGTGCTGAACACTATCTACACAGATACATAACCCTGTCCTTGGTGCTGAACACTACACAGATACATAACCCTGTCCTTGGTGCTGAACACTATCTACACAGATACATAACCCTGTGCTTGGTGCTGAACACTACACAGATACATAACCCTGTCCTTGGTGCTGAACACTATCTACACAGATACATAACCCTGTGCTTGGTGCTGAACACTACACAGATACATAACCCTGTCCTTGGTGCTGAACACTATCTACACAGATACATAACCCTGTCCTTGGTGCTGAACACTACACATACACATAACCCTGTCCTTGGATACATAACCCTGTCCTTGGTGCTGAACACTACACAGATACATAACTCTGTCATTGAGTTGAACTTGGTGCTGAACGCTACATAAAACACTAAGAAACCATCCTCTTGCTGAAAAAATTTCTTCAGCGTGCATGCCCCCTATAATGTCTTAAATCTAGGTGTATGCTTATTGGCTGGCACCCATATAAGGCAAGATCATTAATATTCATACGGAGGACAGGTAATAGTGGGATCTGTGGTGTCAGAGTTATATGACGCTGGTAAGCCTCTACGTTATAGTATAGGAGAATGCATCTCTAGTTTTAACCAAAAATTGACAGCCAACGTCGAAATACCACCTGCATATGCAGGTTAGTGCAGGTAAAATTGGAGCTGTGCAGGTATTTTTGGTGTATATCTGCACCTAACCTGCACTGGTCCATGTAACGTTATTGGGTTTTATACATAAATTTCTTATTACCTGCATTGACTGTTACCACCTATACTATAAACGTAAAAATAGCAATGGTTCCTGAACAATTTTAGTATGGTCGAGGAGGTTAAAAAGACCCTTCGTATGATCCATAGTTCCTAAATTGCCGTGTAAAGTGCAATGTTACTGATGTTGGTGTTTTATTGGTGTTTTAGTACCACGCAAAGTGTACTTTTACTGATGTTGGTGTTCAGTTCCGTGAAAAGTGCAATGGTTCTGATACCAGAAAAAGTGTAATTTCAGTGATGTTGATAAGTATTGCAAGACCTCCCAAGCGTTGGAAAGACCAATACCACAGGGATTTACAACATGGAGGAACCACACGGAGAGGAGCAATGGGCCAGTCTCTCGTCTGGGCGCTTGAGCAGGATGGCAGCCCTAGGGTGATGTTTCTACGTTTCCTTGCACTTTTCATGTTACTGAAATCTGAGTAGTTACGTTACTCATTTCATGGTAGATACATTCTGTAATCAAAACTACAAACGAAAAGGTTGTGATTTGACGATTGTTGCACTTTTATTTGTTACTGTCCAAGTTTATACAATTGGAACACAATTGGTGCCTTAAATGGCAAAACGCTCTGATTTTAACGATTTCTTTCTGCAGTGGTTTGATAAATGACTACTTGTAGAAGGGAAAAAAGCAAATTATAGCAGCCCAGTGTAGAGATAGAAACTTTTAGTCTTTTTAATAGGAAAACGTTGTTAAAATCGAACATTTAGCTCAATGAATGACAATATAGCAACTTTGACAAAAAGTCGGTGTAGTCAACGATGCACTTAGTTTCTACATCTGTTTACGTGTAGGTAAAAACTTGAATAATTGATACAATAAACAGCAACTTTGAATCGGTCTTTAAAAAGAACCCCTGAAGTGCAAGTTCATTTTCGGCGCATACCAAAAATACAGCTGGATCAGTTGAAGATTCATAAATGACCTTCTTGGTGACTAAACGTTGCGTTGTTTGATTGACTGATAGCGTTGTGATATAAAATTGACACATTAGTCCTCTGGCCCAAATACTTCAGGCGCCTCTTTCAGAGCCACGCGGACCAGTTCTTCCCAGTACCAGCGCTTGATGTAGGTCGCGCGTTCCTTCTCATCTTGTACCGACTTGGTGAGGGTCTTCTGGATGTCTTGCAGCTCCCCCAAACTTAGTCCTTGTGTGTCGGGTAACTTGTAAGATGTGCGATCGGGCACGGCAGTGATAATGTTCTTGATAACTGGGTACCGGAGAACATGCGGGGCGGTAGTGGCGAGTCTGGATCGAAGGGATTCGGCATGAGCGAGAAGCTTTTCCGCGTAGTCTCTCTCAACATGAAGCTCTTCCCACAGCTTGTTGACTGACGACATGACCATTTCATACTGAGGATCTTCTGCGTCCTTGTGTATGGGTGATGAAGTGGTTGTTGTAAGAGACGCCCCTCCTTGAGTAGACGTTGTCGTCTGACTGTCTGTATCTGCGCCGCTGTTGTCGGGTGCTTCAGTCTGTTTTCCACGGACAATTGAAGCATGGCACTCTGAGACATCGCCTTCTCCGGCAGTAGGGCGTTTGTCTGCTGTATCTGTGGCTGGTAGGCCGGATGCCGAGCTTGTTGAAGACGCTGCTTTGACGTCTGCGGCTTCGCCGGCAGCGGCTGGTGGTGAGTTGTCCTTGCCGCTGTTGTCCGTTAGTGCGTCCGGCTCTTTTTCCTGGGAAACATTGATCTTGTCATTCTCCAGCTCTGGTTTCTCCTGCAATTCCGTCTTGACTGTCCCCTCGGAAGTCTTGGCAGGGTCTGAATGAAAGAAGTGCACACTCAATAATAAGTCTATAAAGAAGACGTCGACCTTTCTTCGGCACGTTACGCAAAGTAAAGGTATACATGCATATTGTTTGTCACCTTTATTTTAGAACTTGAATTAAAAGGAAAAAACATTAGACATCTATCTGTCAAACAATTTAAGTCTAAAGCGTCTTACCATGACAATTTGGTTGCTCCCTCTCCGGACCGTCGGCAGCACCGGACGCTTGAATGTGCGTCACGTCTGCGTTACGGTGCGCGTCATTTGGTGGGGCGTCCCTGTCTTCGTTAGCAGCAAACTCGTCCGCTGTGTCTGAAGTTGAGGCTGTTTCTGAAGTTGAGGCTGTTTCTGAAGTTGAGGCTGTGTCTGAAGTTGAGGCTGTGTCTGAAGTTGAGGCTGTTTCTGAAGTTGAGGCTGTGTCTGAAGTTGAGGCTGTGTCTGAAGTTGAAGCTGTGTCTGAAGTTGAGGCTGTGTCTGAAATTGAGGCTGTGTCTGAAGTTGAGGCTGTGTCTGAAAAGTCTTGTTTCGCGTCTGCGATGTCGCCGGTGACGGATGGCGGTTTGCTGTCCTTAGCACTGCTGTCACGGGGCGTGTCCACTTGTATTTCTTGGGAAACTGCCACCGCCTTGCCCTGGTGATTCTGCAGCCCCGACAGAGTCTCCGGCTTCCCTTTTGAAGATGCCTCAACAGTCTCCTCGATAGGCTTGGCTGGGACTGAGTAGAAAGAGCCGTTTCATCAGGACTTTAAACAACATACATGACAATTCCCTTCAAATTTGCCCTAACCTTTCGCTTCTTTGAAAATGTTCATTGAGGAGTGGTCATTTTCATGTGTACCCTTGCTTGTGGTAGGAGTGAAAAATAATAGCTCGTTTTCCCCTATCAACGGCCACGAAAGCGTGACATACAAAATCATCCTGCATAGGAACAGAAACAGACGCCTCTTACCTTGGTTCTGTGTAGGCTGACTTTTCACCTCGGTACCATCGAGAGTAACGGACACTTGTAAGAACACTTCCTCATTCCTCCGCCCGCCTTTGTTGGGCGGAACCATAATGTACCACCACTTCTGTGGTAAACCGTCCGCTGACTCTAGTGCGGCTGCAACATCGATGGATAGCTCACCAACTGTGGTGTCTTTGCAGCGCTTCGCCTTTCGAAGTTTCAGAACCAGTTGGTCTGTTGGCGACCATGGCACGAACTCCGTAGAATGCTCCCAGATCAGTGCATCGGACTTTTTCTTAGCGGTTTGAATCTTTTCCTTGCCATGGCGCATTGTCACCAGATACTTGCCCTGACTCTGGCGTCCAACTTTGCCCTCGTGGACAGTTACGCTGAGTTTTGTCTCGCCACTCTGTCTTTTACCACCAGGCCTGAGCAATGAAAACACCTGTACCACTGAAAGGAACGCTGACGCCGCCTTGTCTATAACCCCCATCTTTCTATGGGAAACTTGCAAATTCACTTTGACAAAACGCGGAGCTCGAGAGATCCGTGCGTATCCTCGGTCAACAGTGGCGTTATGTTTGGTTGCTGTGCTACAGCGTGGATAAATGCAGTTCTAGAACACTCCATGACAATCGCGAGCGCTCCATAGAACATGGCATTTACAACCTTGACCCCAGTGACCCTAAAATTTGTAGTGAAGGCGTTCAAATACAGTATTTTACCTTCTCGGAGATGTGAAACAATGTCTTTTACTACTGTCTTTTAAAGCAATTCGAACATTTAGATAAATCCGCTTCCAGTACTAGTCTTCGTAGCACCCTTGTTTTTAGCATCATTCCTAAGAACGGTACTAGATAGCCTTCAGCAAAACGTACGTATTTGCCGATTAACTTCAACCACTAGTCTCTGTTTTATTTCTTGTATGATTACACGTTACTATCATTGCATTTTAGGAAGAAATACACTGTAGGATAATGTTTCATGATGGTGAAATTACATGTTTTAAATCAACTCTAATGCCAAAATCGCGTACTGCAGACTCACATGTATAGCTTTAGACCTAGTAAGGCATTCAGTTGCTAGGCATATTAAAACTATATGTTCAATGTTTTCCATATTTCCTCCAATCTTAAACTTGTTACAAAATTACAAAATATACTCTCATCCATTAGGTTTTCAGTAATGTCGGATTGCAAAAGACAGGAAAATACTGACGCTATTGCAGTTCCCATGGTACACAAGCACCAGTATCAGTATCATTGCACTTTTCAGAGTACTGAAACACAAACATCAGTGAAGTTGCACTTTTCATGTTACTGAAACATCAACATCAGGAACATTGCAGTTTTCGCGGTACTGAAACAACCGCATTAACAATACTGTAAATGCAGAAATGTTCGCGGCGACCACTTCACCGCGAACTTAAAACCACCGCGAACATTTTTCTATTATGGTGTTAGGCTGTAGTCTATGGTGTTACCGCGGACTTAAATCCACCGCGAAAAGTCCTTTTTCCCGCTATCGCGAAATTAAATCCCCGCGAAATTAAATGCATTTACAGTATTGCACTTTTCATGGAGTTGAACACCAACATCAGTGAAATTGCACTTTTCACGGTACCGAAAACCAGCATCAGTAACATTGCACTTTTCACGGTACTGAAACATTGGCATCAGTATCATCGCACTTTTCATGGTACTGAACACCAGCATGAGTAACATTACACTTTCATGGTACTGAAACTGAACATCAATGGCATGATATGTAATAGTTGCCCCATGGGCGGGGCGAGTTTTCTGTGTATATCGCCAGGCCCACCCACCGAGGGGTTTCTAGTCTCCCCGAGGGCGAAGCCCAAGGCCATGGGGTAACTAACTTAGCCCATGGCATACTTCCCCGAAGCTTTTCTAGTTCATCAGCTTTACAAAATGTTACTTTATTTTGTCCTAAAAGTCCACAATCTTTCTTGTTACCTCCATGAAAAAATGGAGGTATAGTTTTGAGTGTGTCTGTCTGTGTGTCTGTGTGTGTGTCTGTGTCTGTGTGTCTGTGTGTCCGCATATTTGTGGTCAGCATAACTTGATAACCTCTTGATGGACTACGATGGTAATTAGTATGTGGGTAGGGGTTGGGAAGACGAAGGTCAAGGTCAATTTTGGGCCCCCTGGTATGTGACCTTGGTACTGCAGCGCAACTTCCGGTTTTGCTATCTCGGTGTTCTGAACATGCTATGGTCACGATTTTTGAGTATTAGATACCTCTTATGCTCAGGAAAAAATGACATAAGTTTGGGCCCCCTAGCGTCTAGTTTGGGGATAGCAGGGGCATTTTTGTTAAAAACTTCTGAAGACGATAACTCAAGAAGGGAACAACGGATTTTCATGATTTTTGGTATGTAGGTACCTTAGACAATGTTGTATAAGATAAAATACTAATTATGCAAAATAGGAGTACATTTGCATAATTAATGAGAATATTCTATCATAGCAGTTTTTTCAATGTATCTCTTGTTCCAGACATGCTATGGTCTTGACATTTAGGTGGTAGATAGCTTTTAGTGCCATGACAAAGTGGGGCAAGTTTCAGCCCTCTAACATTTAATTGTGAAACTGCAGGAGCGTTTTTGTCAAGACACTCCAAAGAGGATAACTGCAGCAAGGAATGACGGATTGCCTGCATTTTAGGCATGCAGGTAGCTTAGGCAAAGATGTTCATAATGATATACATGTTATGCAAATGAGGACTTAATTTGTATTATTAATGAGGAAATTGTATAATTCCATTGTTTTTAATAACTGGACTTAAACAAATGTAGAACTTGTTAATTATGATAGGTGGAATGTAAACAGATACCAAATATGGTAATGAGGAACTTATTTGCATAATTTATGTAAAAATTGCAAAACCGCTTTATGATTAATAATGGGAATTTTATCATTGTGACATGTGTACGTTATTCAATTATGAACACCATGCATAAATTATGTTAATGTGTTAGTCAATTGCATGAAATTTACGAAAGCTCTAAATTTTCATGGAGAATGAGGTCGCCGAACTCTAGTTATTGCTTGAAAAGCTGTGACAGAGTGTCAGGCTGTAACAACACACGGTCATTAATCTTGTCAAGACCTTCCTGGGCAAGATGCCTGGACAGACAGAAAGTCTGCTCATATTCCTCTGGGCAATTAGAAGTCAAGCATAGGATTGGTCAGTTATCACATGACACTATTCTGGTCCCAGAAGAAGGTCTCAAAGGTAAGCGAGGATTGGTCAGAACGGGTCACATGCGTATAGCACCCACACTTTTCAGGCTGATATCACCACAGTTTTCTTGATATCACCACAGTTTTTTCCTCATTTGCATGAAATAGCAGCACACTTTTTTTCGTAGCACCATACTATGTGGATATATCAACAGAAAATGGGGGCTCCTCATTGGCTGAGGGGAAGTAGCCATGGGCTAAGAAAAGCTAGAAGCTTAGAATAGTGGTTTTGGCATCCGTCTGTCTCGGAAGACAATCTGAGTTAAGTGAGGAAAGTCGTGTAAAGTGCCTTTCCCCCAAGGACACAAGATCGATGACACAGCAGACAAAATACCATCTGCATATGCAGGTTAATGCAGGTGAAATTGGAGCTGTGCAGGTATTTCTGGTTTATACCTGCACCTAACCTGCACTGGTCCATGTACTAGGTTTTATACATAAATATCTGATATTGTAGGTGAATATGAATTGTTACTAGTATTAGCTGCATTGACTGTTACCACCTATACTATAACCCTTGGTATGATCCATACCTCCTAAGTTCAGAGTGGTGCAGGTAAAATTTGTCTGGTGCAGGTAATTTTCAATGTTACCTGCACCAGTGCAGGTATGCAGAAAAAAAAGGATTTCGAGCCCTGTACATATATGACATATTTCCCAGCAATAGAAACTTTTAAAACGGTTATTTTGGGGGAAAATGCAATATATGCTGAATAAAGAGACTCTTTTTACACAACCAATGCTTTATTCTCACCGACGTTTCGGTGACCGTCTGTCACCTTCTTGAGGGCAATTCTGACTGGTTCACATTGTACTGCAGGACGGGTGTCCCTGCCTGTCCGACAGTACAATGTGAACCAGTCAGAATTGCCCTCAAGAAGGTGACAGACGGTCACCGAAACGTCGGTGAGAATAAAGCATTGGTTGTGTAAAAAGAGTCTCTTTATTCAGTGACGTACCAACCTGATGAAACTGTTGACGGATGCAATATATGCTTATTCGAATAAAGAACAAGACAGAAGTGCAATATGTTGTGTTTATTGAATATTGTGTTACTATATATTCATTGTAACATTTCTGATGCTACCCAATTCCTTGACCCCATCTGTGAAAGTGTAACCAACACTATATAAAACTTTTGTCCATTTTTTCTATTGAAAATCAAACATACTACTAGTAATACTATAAATCTAAATGCAAGTTCCAATATTATAATATATGTCGAGTATTTATAATTCAAATAATGACTGCATACAACTTTACAAAGTTAGTCAGACAGTTGAAAATTTACAAAGATGTAACAGAACATGAAAACCTGCAATTCGGTGAACTGATGTTATTCTCAGTGGCTTAATTGACTACTTGTGTAACTGATTTTCATATAATGCTAAACATTATCATTCAATCTAAAAGTGTAGCATTCAACTAATACCAGATATATACCAATATATACAATCAAGCATTTTTAGAATACAACATGATAACTACATGCAACAGAACAAAATCTGAAAACTAAATTTCTTACTGTCCTTAAATTTTCTTTGTTGAATTTAACTTTTAAGCAAGCAACACCATTTGAACATCCACCAAAAGTAAATACAGTCAACTACCTATAACTATTAGTATGTGGAGAAAATACTTATTTTGCAACCTAGTTCTTATCAAGTTAATAAGCATAATGTGAGAAGTTACAATATAAGTGGCTAAGTGGCATTGTCTAAACCTATCAATTATCAACTTAAAGTAGAAAGTACAAGTCAGTTACCTGTACAATCTTTCTCTCAAGAACATCAATAATTCTTCCTGTTACAAACTTATGTTAGCAAATCTTTGTTGCTGTTTTGTATTTTTCCACCATTAGAACTCATGCCATTTCAAGGCACATTCACACAAGACAACACTAGTTCACCTCTATCCTTTCTTTTTTTCTTTCGTTTTTGAGGCTACCAACTTCAATTTGCTAAAGACTTTTGTAGCCTATATAGGAAAGTCGTGTAAAGTGCCTTTCCCAAGGGCACAAGACCGGTGACACGTCGGGGTTTGAACTCAGGACCTTCTGGACCTGAGTCAAACGTGCTGACAATTGTGCCACGCAGTCCCACAATGGGGTAACCTATATCCGTTGTTTTCGATAACAGTAAATAGGGATATGGTGGTTTCAAATGGCTGTCTTTTAAAACATTGCATTTGAAACTATTGTCTAAATACACTGTTTTTAAATACAACAGACATAGGTTACCCCATGGATAAAGGTGAACTAGCATTACTTCACATTAAATTAAAGGCATTTAACGCTAGTTCACCTTTATCTGCGGGGTAACCTATATCCGTTGTTTTTAAAAACAGTGTATTTAGGCACATCAGTCGACGGGTGGTACTTTTAAACTGCAATGTACTGAAAATATTGAAATTGCAAACCAACATTTGTCAACTTGATATCCCCAAATACCCTGTTTTTAAAAGCAATGGATATAGGTTACCCAGCGGACAAAGGTGAACTATCGTTACCACTTGAGATTTGCTTTATCTACTATCACTTTGATTCTAAGAAAATTACTGTAGAACTTTGCAACAATTTTCTAGTGTAAGGACTTGTCCGGGGAGATGTTGATATCGTTTCTCCTGTAGAACTCTGTCCTGACGTGCATGATGCGGACATGTTTGCGGTCGGGAGGGTCCTTAAACTGGTCCAGCTTGTGTCCGTAGTCAGAGGAGGACAGTGTTGGCACATCCTTCACTCTCTCCTGCAAGAGGTAATGTTGGAAATGTTACAGTCAAATAAATATCAAACGAATATTGACCTGTACACAGTGACATAAAATATAATAGACTGCAACCATGGGGATAATTGCAGGGCTATAATACTCCTAAGAGGATATGCCTTGCACACTATCCATGCAATATCAGGTCACACCAATTTGATTTCTTGGTTCACGGATTCGCTCGTTCCTATTTTTTGGGAAAAAAAAATAAAAATAAAAATTACCACTCAGCAAATTTTCACCATTAATGAAACCATTCACCAACTTTCTGGTGTAGCAAATTGGCCTTTATGTTATAAGCTCCTGAAAGTGTGGGTACAGGTGCTGTTACTGTACAAAAATAATGTTTTTGTACTTTTATCAAGCTGAAAACTTTTTTTCTTTATGTTTTGGATTAGCCGTTACCTTTACCCCAACCATTTTACAATTTTTATTTTTATTTTTATTTCGCCCTCTCGCACCATATTCTTTATGAAAAAATCCGTAAACCAAGAAATTAAATTGGTGTGGCCTCAGCTGCCAAATTAACAGTCCTTATGATGACTTCATTGTAACATTTTGCCACTTTCAATACAAAACAATTAATACCTGACTAAATGCTTTGATGCTCTCCAAAAAATGATACAGTACTACTATAATCAGGTTCAGACCTGTACAGATCCTCTGGACTGTACATAGTCAATTTTTCCCATCCCACTGTTTCGGAGCCAATGTTAATTTTTGTTGTTCGCTCTTTTGCAGACTTTTTATATTACGCTTGTGCGGGTGACAGAAATTCTGGATAGTATGTCAAAGGTAAAGGCCCCTGACTTGAAAATAGGCAGGCACCATTATTGTCTGGATATTGTTACACAAAGCGAGATCATATTGAGATAAGACTGTTTACTTCTCGGGGGGCTTCACCTTTCATAAACATGTAATACCCACAAAAAATTCCTGTTGCCTGCGCATGCGTAGTGAAATCTGTGGAAGAGCTTATAATGCTCCAGTTGCCTGATTTAATTTTGTTAACGCCCACTGACGTATTACTATTGCTAAGATGGCGGCGGAGGTGGTCACGCCGATCCCACGCTCCTGCTGAGATAAGTTTAAAAGTGTCCTTACCGAGTAGATCTACAATATTTTTTCAACCAAAAGACTCTGTAGATATATTTCCGTCAACTCTGATTTATATCGGGTTGCCTTTTTCCCTTGTTCTTGGATATTTTGACGAATTTACGATTTTCCGTGAACCCAAGCCAACCCAAGCCAACTTCGGACGCCATGACCGACCCAAGCGCTCACGAGGACTTGTACTCCGTACTCGGTGTATCTTCTTCGGCAACTCCTGATGATATTGTGGAAGCGTACAAAAAGGAGGTCAAGCTGTACGAGAACGCGTCTAAACTCGGCAGAAGTAAGCAAGCGTCCAAAGAAGCTTTGACAAGACACAAGGAGGTAAGCAGATCGTTCAGTATACTATCCGACGTGTCCCGAAGACAACGGTATGACAACAGCGGCTCTGTAACTGTCCCTACCAAAATCACAAAGAAGTCACGCAAACAGTCCGCAGATTACTGCATTAACCAGAATGAGCAAAGTGTCACGATATTTTTACCCCCGAACCTTGCGACCTCTTGGCTCTCCAAGTGCGAAGAACACCACTCAACCCGAGCAACGAGAAAGGCACCGGTAAATAACCGGGTAGTAAAGGGCAAGGTCCCTGACAACGGCCACCAGATCAAAACCGTGTTCAAAGATACCCAATCTCAAGACATCGTAGGTTCTGTCAGTATCATGGTCTATGAATCTACAAACAAGATTCTAGTTCAGGGTTCCGCTTATCTGTTGTGGTTCACGGAAGTATTCCCTGTTCTCAAAGAGGCAATTGACACTGCGTGTACCGACAAAATCAAGGCTCTGACAGAATCGGAAGAACCCAGTTTAGTTGTATCGTTGGACACAACAGATAGCCCCCCATTGTGCTCAGTATGTGAACAACCTATGATGGCTGACGTTTGCGCTTTGTGTGAAACTGTGCCTAAAGTCGTGCTAGACTGCAACAGTAATGATTTGCGTCCTGTTGAAATTGAGGAAACGGTAGAAGACACAAGTACTCCTCACAGCGGTATCACGGCTAACAAGTCAACTCCTGTCATTCCTGCCGACTACTCTATTCTTCAGGAAAATGTGAACAAACTGGAAGCTTGTCTTGTTGACTCAATCTCAGTTCAAAAAACCTCTGAGACTTCAATCCTGCAAAGGCTTTCCTTACTGGAGGACAGGCTGAAAGTCCGTGAACAAAACCATGTCTGTGAAGGACTATCTGCCCTTGAGAAAAGGAAACTCCTAGAAGATGTTGCACGTTTGGAAAGTGTAAAATGTGATCTTGAGAATCAAGTTCAGTCACTCCAACGCAAATACAACGAGCTGTCAAGTGCTATGCAGAAGGTTCATTTGTCGGGTTCACACGGTCAGACAAAATCGACAGAGACACAAACCACCCAGGAGGCTTCAGATCGCGCCGACAAATTATTGTATGAATTAGCTAATGTCAGCGTCAGCAACAGATTTCAAGTTCTAGATGAGTACAACAATAGGAACAGCTCCGACAATACAGTTTCAAACCCCGGTGCTAAACGCCGTCGCCAAGCACACAAAACAGGCGCGAACGTGTCTCCTGTTCAGGACAAAGTGGAAGACAAGGTCCCTGAATCAACAATCACACAGCATCAGCATTGTAAAGACATGCCGCCCGATGTGTTAATCTTGGGTGACTCCAACACAAAGCCAATCAAGCCAGACGTCATGTATCCAGACAAACGTGTAACAAAAGAGATAACCTACAACATAACACAAGCTACAGACCACATCCAACAGTCAACCATGCCCGCCCCCAAAGTTATACTGTTCCACATTGGAACTAACGACGTACGAGACAAACGGGATCCAACGGCTGTTTCTGAGGGTTTTCGAAAACTAATTCAGACTTCCCGCGATAAGTTCCCCCATACTCCACTGGTTTTCTCCGCCATTCCGCCCAGACGCGACTCAAAGCTACAAGAAATTGGCGAACAGGTGAACTCTTTCCTGAATGTCGTATCTGAAGAAACCAGCTACGTACACGTGACGGACAACAGCAACCTGTCAAACATGGGGACGATCAAGGAAGCCCTATATTGCCAAGATGGTTACCACTTGAATAGGTTCGGAACCCGCGTGATGGTCTCTAACATTAAAAGAGTGGTTAACCCTATCATAGGTCTGGGTAACTACAGCAGTAAGGGTACAAGGGCAAACTTCCAGTCACTCCCTGGTCAATGTGCTGTGCCTCCAAGATTCTACCAGCATCCCGCAAACGGTCAGAGACAACCCCCACGTTCTCTCGTGGTTGGATCTCAAGGTCAAAGTCAAGGCCTTCCCCGATCACCAAATGCACCTGCATCAAACCAACGTTCAACTGTACTGTCCGGACGTGCCGTCGGAACTTTTCCAGCCAGTTCTCCTTCGGGACAGCCAAACGGACAACCCCGTGATGGTGGTACTCCATCACCGGCACCGCCTGGACGTCCTGCCGTGTTCGGTGCACCTGCCTCGGGACAGCCAGACGGACAACCCCGTGGTACTCCATCACCGGCACCGCCTGGACTTCCTGCCGTGTTCAATGCACCTGCCTCGGGACAGCCAGACGGACAACCCCGTGGTACTCCATCACCGGCACCGCCTGGACTTCCTGCCGTGTTCGGTGCACCTGCCTCGGGACAGCCAGACGGACAACTCCGTGGTACTCCATCACCGGCACCGCCTGGACGTCCAGCCGTGTTCGGCGCACCTGCAAGAGACTCCCGCCTACAGCCGAGTCAGCGTTCGGGACCATGGGGAAGCCCGCCTCCCTTCTTCAACTTCCCACCTGCACCATGGGGCCTTCCACCTCCGAACACTACCCGAATGGCTCCTCCACCTTGGCCCTGGCATCCAGCCCTGATGTGGCCGCCCATGCCGATGTGGTAGGAAAAGTATAAGTATAAGTCGTAACATGTTGGAACATGAGTATATATTATAAGTAAAACTGTTAGTTGAGCAAGGAATTAATGACGTATTTAGTATTTCTTTGCATCTTCTTTTCAACTTCAAGTTTACTTGATATATTGAGAAAACGTATTGAATCTATATATAATGTCCTCATTTTAGTTTAAACTCGGATTTTTAAATGTTGCTAGATATTGTATTTTAATGCTCGTGTATGGACACTATTTTACTTATTGCACTGTTTTGTTTTGTTTTGGATATGAAAGCATTCCGAAGTGGATGCAAGAGCTTTGGCGTTTGGAATGTACACGGATTAGGTTCCAAACTAGAGGATTCTGATTTTCTGTCTCACATCAAAAAGTTCGACTTCTTCTCGCTTTTAGAAACCTGGAGTACAGAAAACACCAAAATTAACATTCCCAACTACAGCTATTTTCACCAACATAGACAAAAGAGCAAGCGAGCGAAACGTTCTTCGGGAGGTATTGTCTTCCTATTTAAAAACGAATACAAATGTTACGTAAAGAAAGCACCATCTAAATCAACAGATGCCCTTTGGGTACAAATCGACCGCCAACTACTCGGTTTGCCCAAAGACTTATTTATTTGTTGTCTCTATATTAGCCCCGGATCATCCACTGCTCACAAACATTCAGACAATCACATCATAGAAACGTTAGAAGATGAAATTTCTAAATTTAGCTCTGTCGGATATGTATTACTAGGTGGTGATTTTAATGCTCGTCTCGGAAATCTACCTGATTACACAGCCGATTCTCATATTGACGACGATTCCGACAGCTCCCCATACTTCACTGACAGACAACACATGGATAAAGTTCCTCACAATAAATTCGGCAGACTAATCACAGACCTGTGCATTCAAGCAAACCTTAGAATTTTAAATGGTAGAGTCGTTGGCGACTTACAAGGAAAATGCACGTGTCATCAACCAAACGGTAGCAGCACAGTTGATTTAATGATTTGTAGCCAGCCCTTCCTACAACAAATTTTAACATTCCGTGTCAATCCTTTAACAGTTTTCTCTGACCATTGTATGATATCAGCATTTATCAACTCAAAACCACCAATACATCTTTGTCAGGAGAAACACAAAATCTCACACAACAAGCCTCTTCCTAAACAGTTTCACTGGAACGAGAACTCTGCTCAGACATTCCTTCTTTCTCTCAGTCAGCCTGAAATTGTAAAACGATTAGGTGCTTTGAAAGACACTAACAACATAACATCTGTGGCAGAAATTGAGAATTATGTTTCTGAATTTGGCTCAATTCTAAGAGAGGCGGGTAACAAGTCACTGTGCTTAAAAAGAACTAGAAAACGCCCACCGAAAAGACAAAATAAGAAATGGTTCGATAAAACGTGTGTTGAAATGAAACGTGAAATTAAAAATTTAGCCTATTTACTTGAAAAAAATCCTTCAAACTCAGAAGCAAGAGGCAGCTTCTTCAGAAAGAAAAGGGAATATAGAAAATTGCTAAAAAAGAAAAAACGAGATTTCCGTCAACAAATTATGAATCAACTCTCCACTCTCAGAGAAAAGAATCCAAGTGCACTTTGGGACCTTGTTAATAAATTAAAACCAGAGAAGGCTCAAGAAAATAGCCAAATCCCCAGCGAAGACTGGTTAAACCACTTTAGTAAAGTTGACAAATCATCCAACGGAAATTATGTCGGTCCTTTCACTCCTGTAAATGATGAATCTCATTCCCCAACAGAGACAGAGAACTCTACATTAGATTCTACAATTACTGCAGATGAATTAGACAGAGCTATTGCAAACTTAAAGAATAACAAGTCAAGTGGAAGCGATATGATAAGAAACGAAATGCTGAAATGTGGCAAATCAATTTTCCGGAAACCTCTACTCCATCTTTTTAACCTGTGCTTACAAAACGCATACTTCCCCGAAGAATGGTCGCTCAGCCATATTGTACCTATCCACAAATCCGGAGATACTTCACTCCCAGACAACTATAGAGGAATCTCTATTATAAGTTGTCTTGGAAAATTGTTCTGTTCAATCTTAAACAATAGACTGTCTAATTACGCAGAAGAAAACAGCCTTTTCAAACCACAACAGGCCGGTTTCAGGAAGAATTTTAGAACAACTGATAATCTATTCACTTTGAACACGCTCGTCAGCAAGTATATCAGTAGAAATTCACGTCTGTACGCATGTTTTGTAGATTTTAGTAAAGCTTTTGATTCTGTTTGGCGAGAAGGTCTTTTACTTAAATTGAAGAAACTTGGGATAGGGGGCAAATTTCTCCTGACCATAAAAGATATGTACTCTAAAACTACAAATTGCATAAAAACAAACAGTGGTCTAACCGATACTTTTGTAACTCACTGTGGGGTTCGACAAGGCTGTAACCTGAGTCCAACATTGTTCAATTTATTTATTAGTGACATAGCCTCAGAATTTGATCATTCCTGTTGTAATCCTCCAGTTCTACACTGTATGAATGTACCTTGTCTATTATATGCTGATGATTTAGTAATATTCTCAGAGTCACAACGTGGCTTACAATCATCTTTGTCTAGATTAGAAGAGTACTGTAAATCTTGGAGGTTGAAAGTCAACCTAAAAAAGACAAAAATCGTAGTTTTCACCAAGGGTGGTCGTTTACCAAGAGACTGCTCCTTCTCGTTTAATAATAATGTAGTAGAAATTGTATCTTCATATTGTTAGTTAGGCATAATTGTCAACTCAGCTGGCACATTCAAAGCCAATCACAAATACCTATACACCAAGGGACTAAGAGCTTTGTTCGGAGTTCGACAATCCCTGGAGAAACCCGAGGCCCCGTTGTCCGTTAAAAACAAGTTATTCGATTCCTGTGTCAAACCTATCTTGCTTTATGGATCGGAGATATGGGGCTCTTTCAAAAGTTCAAAATCTTGCCCAATCGAATCCGTACATCTAAAATTCTGTAAACAATCCCTCAATGTCCCCAAAACAGCTAGCAATCTTGCTGCACGGGCTGAATTAGGGAGGTACCCCTTACACTTGGAGGCCTCCCTAAACGCCATTAAGTTTTTCACTAGAGTCTGCTTGAATGTGCCGGCTGATAGTCTCCAGGCAGACGCACTCTTATGTCAATTAGAATTAGACTCTTTAGGTAGTAAATGTTGGGCTTCCGGTGTGCGGAAAACTTTAGAAGAATGCGGTTATGCCTTTGTTTGGCATTCTCCACACTCAATTGTTTCAAAAGTGCCTTCAATCATCTCTGCTATTCAACAACGTTTAAAGGACATCTACTTTCAAACATTTCTATGCGAAATTCATAATGACAACAAGGGCAAATGCGCAAAGAACAAATTACGCTCATACAGACTGTTCAAATCCACCTATAACGAAGAAGAGTATCTTAAGATTCCGAACGAACGACAAAGATCTATTATCACCAAACTACGAATCAGCTGCCACAAACTCCGTGTTGAATCAGGGAGGCACAACCGCACACCTCTGGAGCAAAGAGTCTGTCAGTTCTGTAACCTGAACAAGATCGAAGATGAATCTCACTTTCTATTAGATTGTAGTTTATATAGTAACGATAGAAGTATTCTTTTTAGCCATATTATAGGAAAGTTCCCTCGCTTTGAATATATGTCTAGTGTTGAAAAATTCATTTTTCTTATGAGCTTTGATCAAACGACATTATACAAACACATCTCAAGCTACATATTTAACATAACTAAGAAACGAGAAGAAGCCGAACAAATGTATTAGAATAGTTTTAGAATTTATGTTTTAGATTAGTCTTAGAAACCATGATGTTTACTGCATTACTACCCTTTGTATCTATATGCCTGTACTTAGCCCGATAGGGCATGAATGTGCAATAAAGGCTATTACATTTTATTAATGAAGTAAACGTAGAGGACAGACAAGGGCAAGTGATAACCACAAAACAACAAAGGATTGAATACAAACACTTATCGTGTGGATCATCTATCTTCAACATTACAACATCACGAAGAAAGAAGCGAGAAGATGACCCATGAATTAGATTACTTTGCTCATATAAGTATCTGTATCTTGTGAATACATTTGCATTAAAGTGCCGTTCGTACCTCACTGTTGACATCCAGTCCCTTTAACTTGGCGTGTTCTCTGTCGTCTCTGTGCAGTTTGTTGTTGTAACCTTGTGGCTGGTGAAACAGTCTGTCGTAGGTCGACACTGGGCGGTCCTAGAAAAACATGAGCAGTAACGTTATAGCTTCGTCATATTTGTTCAAGATAAAGGTAAATATGCGATAAAAGGTGATGAGAAACTCGGTGTGACAGACTCCTTTTTTGGTAGATTTCAACAGGTTTATATGAAATTAAAACTGAAATGCATCACTGTCATCACAGGACAGTCTGGCATTTTCAACATCGTGTTCTAATTATGCAGATAATGTTATAACGTTACATTGCGTTGTATTTTCTGTCTCAACCGAAATGAGAAAAACATGTATGTTGGAATACAATTCTATAACATTTTCATCACACAGATCGGAAATTTTCTGTCCAAGTAAGTTGCCAGTGGTCGAACAAAAAATGCATTGTGTTGGCAGGTTTTTACTAGTTTGGCTGGATAAATGGAAACATGACATTGTTTTCCTCTGGCCTATTTGCAAGCAAAGAAAAATATAAGACGAACTGAAGAAAAATGCAGGTGTACAAGAGCCCACCCCTGCATGAGGACCATCTGGCCACTATTTATTCTGGTCGCCTATTCGCCCGGATGTTAGACACGTGATCCATCCATTGTAAAATATGCAGATTAGAGGCATCTCGTCACTCATCAGGCCGCCTCCAACAACGGCTGGAGCTGAAGCGACGACTCCTTCGCAAAGCAGACAAAACTTCCCGCGGCGGCAAGATTAGACGCCCGCTTGCAGGCGGTCGTCTCAGCGCATAGGTGACTTTAGGCTCCAGACGACGATTCCCCATCACTTTATAACGGAGGGCGGATAGATGACCAGGACAAATAGGATACTTTTTGGATGGTCCCTTGAAGAAATTTTGATTTTCCCATTGACCAAGTGTAACGTTACAGCAAGGAGCTTTTATCAGGATAAAAGCTCCTTGGTTACAGTGACCACCTGTCCACACGGGACAGAGACCAGATTTTATAAGTTCACCCAGAGTCTGAAGTTCACCCATGTTATCAGGCCCTCATTCTATAAGCTAGGCAGATATAGTTTATGCAAACGTCTTACACTAAAACAACAAAGTATCAAGACTTGTTCTAACCACCTTCTTGTCGTTGTTGAAGTACGTAATCGGCTTGGGATGTTCCCGTCTAGTCGGTACATACGAGTACGCAGAGAGGGAGGGGGGCGGCAGCTTCGCAGCGATCCCCGCGTGTTGTCCCTCCAGCGACCGCAGAAACGTCTTGGCCACGTCCGGTAACTTCTCTACTTCCTCGTTAAAGTCGTCTACGGGCTCAAGATATCCGTCGTCAAGTCCTTCTATCCTCGGCATGGCAAAATTTAGAGAGAAAAACGGGGAAAATGTAGACAGCTGTTGCACACAACAAAGGCTAAATGGCGGACCGTCTATAGCGTGTATGGTTACTAGGCGTCGCTAGGCATCAGTTTACCTCATGAATAAGTAATCAATTGTTTGCGCTCTTGTGGTTGGTTGGCGTCATTTTGGCGCGAGAATCGCACATGCTAGTGAGATAGTGAGACTTCATTTGGAAACCGTATACTATTTATTACCAATTCAATTTGATTGCGTCTTTTTGATAACGTCTGTCTTTTCAGCAAATCATACCAAAGCAAAAAAAGCTGTGATCGCCATCATTGATTCAAGGATTTTTAGAGAAAAACAAGTGTTTTTTTGCACAGTTTAAGCAACTTCCTAAGTTGGCGCCCTGACCCAGATATGACAGGGTGTAAAACTCAAATGTTGGGGCAGAACCAAATACAGTATGAAGTCTTTTATTAATATACACTTAATTTGAAACCATTGTAGTCATAGCTTTCCAGTGGACGCCTTTTCCAAAATTAGTTTTTCATGTTGCAAAAAAAACTAAGATGAACTGTGATCATACATTTGTAGCTGTGTGGGTCGTACGTGTTTCTCATGCCATAGAATCTACATAGACATATTTCATATCTAAAAATGATTGGAGGATTCCTTTTATATTCATCTAAAAATTTGCATTGCATTTTAGCAAAGCGAGTTCACAAGCAAAACTCAAGTCACAGCTTTTTTCTCCCTTTTCTAACCTGGGTGTTGCCTGCAATGTAATGATCAGTGATCTGAATTTTGGTAGACATTACTACGAAGTTTTTACAGTCAAACTTACAGAGTGTGTTTGTTTGTTTATTCTTTATTTAACTAGAGTGAAAGCATATTGCCTGACAGCGTTTTTCAAAGCCCCTTGGTTTACATGAAGACAGTATTCTAAAATGCCAGTGGCAGTCGGATATTCCACGAAATAGATTCCTTTGTAGCAAACTGGACCATAGTTTTGAGTATTACCAAAGTTAACACATACAATAAGGTCCAGGTTCAGGTCTGGACCTGATCCTCTGGACCTGAACCATACCTGTACCTGAATTTTCTGTACTGGTTGGGACCCACCCCTAGTATAGACCTATCTGTTGCTTTTAACAGTCAAATCAAAACACCATTACCAAATGTGCAGATCTAGAAGTGTTGTATTTGATTTCAATGTCGTACAACTTCTTTTCACATATCTCATATAACAAATATCTAATACTGGTATTCAGCAGAATGTGAAAAAACTATACAAATCTTTGGTGCACAAATAGTGTATATAAAATAGAAACATTTCAACAAAATGTACACAACAGGGCACTTCAATTCAGTTATCTTTCTAGGTGTAGTTAAAAACTCTCTGGGCTACGAAAATATCTTTGTACATTAATACTAATAAATATAACCTTTGTCAGCTATAAATACACAAACGAAAAAGCAAATATTACATTATATGACAAGACGATTCTCCCCTCAACAATTACTTACTTGATTACACAATAAGTGGAATGTATTTTACAGGTTATACAGGTTGTTTTTTTGAGAACAGGTGAAAATCAATGCACACGTGGACGTTATCCATAAAATCAAGTCAGTGTGGCCTAAGTTAAATATCATGATCAAACCTTTGAAATTGAAAACAAGTCTGGAAGCATAGTGTCAGTCTACTTTGAAATTTTTTTGTTTTCTTTGCAACAAAACTGTCCAATTGATATTAATAAGCCTGATTTATTGATTGATTGATTGACTGATACAACCTTTGCAATCATCATACTTCTATGAGGAGTTAGAGAGGCAATATACATGAGAGAATGTACAATAGTGGTTTTCATTTTAGTGTTGTGGTCACAAATTATAGTCTAGTGGCCCGCTACGCTAAAATGCACCAGCTGGAACCTGGATCATGTCTCTCACACTCTAGACTCCTCGTCTGTCATTGCGTAGAAGGGGTCGTACGAGAACTGATCGCTCCCTCCCGACTGGTATTGTTCCCCGTTGGCAAAGTTACTGAAGTAGTAATCGATATCGCTCTCGTGCACTGCCTCCGAGTCGCTACTGATACTGTACGGCCTGGGCGGGGTGTTCCGAGCGAACGCGTTCGTGTAAACCGAGCCTTCTAACTGTTGTTCGAGCCCGGAGAGGTAGACGTAGCTCCCTCCGTGGTCCGACACAGCGAGGTCGAGATGTCCCAAACCGGCTGTATCCAGATCCAGGTAGTCTATGCTACTGAACATGAGCAATCCCTCGGGGATGTCCGACACGGAGGGCGCGAGATCTGGCAGCTGGTTGGTCGGAGACATGCGCGTGTCGTTGAGGTGGTGGAGACAGTTGCAGGAGGAGCCGGGAACGAGGAAGCCGCCCGCGGTGCTGATGTGGCTGTGGCGACACGGGATCTTACGCCGCTTGCTCGCGTTCTTGCGCCGCTGGACCTCCTCTTCTTCCTGGGTCTGGACGTCCGCGGTGACCTGCTGGTCACGTTGTCTATGGGGACGAAAAACGGAAATGTTACTGTAAATGCAGAAATGTTTGCGGTGGATTTATGTTCGCGGTTTTCGCGTTGGCCATTTCACCGCGAATTTAAAACCAGCGCGAACATTTTTCCAGGGCATTAAGATACTACAGTGTATGGTGCTACCGCGAAAACTAAACCACCGCGAAAAGTTCTTTTTCCCGCTACCGCGAAATTAAATCCCCGCGAACTTAAATGCATTTACAGTATCCGATTCAGTTCAGGAAGAAAAGGAGACAATATCACAGAAATATTTGCGATGGTTTTGTGTTTGCAGTTTTTGTGGTTTTGTGATGGCCACTTCACCACAAACCCCAAACTGCCACGAATGTTTTTCTATTATAGTATGAGACAGGATTACAGTGTTGCATTATCTGACAGGAGAATCCATAGTATGAGACTACAGCTTATGGCACTAAATATGAACTCAAAACCACCGCAAACTCTCCTTATCCCCGCTACCGCAAAATTAAATTACAGCGAACTTAAATGCATTCTTTTTTTACAGTACTCTTCCACTGGTTGTGACAGAGAAGACAGACACTATGTACAGTATTTACAGGTTCATTGTACCTGGGAAATCCTCACTAGCTCTTTTTGACAGGCAAATTAAACAGTGGATCACCTACCTACAAACTACAACCCTTTCCAGGAGCATGTATGTCAGGTGACCAATCGTACAGCCAGGATTTAACTCACGGCTTTTAGTTCCAGAGAGAAGGGCCACTAACCACTGGACTATGCAGGCTAACTTGTTCTCTTTGAAATTGAATGTCAAAATAGTATGCAAGTCAGGTGGGTGACAATAAAAAAAAACTTGAACTTTCTAAATGTATTTCTAAAATGAAAGTTATGAAATATTGCTACTGGTACTCACTTCCTGATTCTCCTCTCGTACAACACATACACTACGGCTGCTATGTAGACCAGACACAGGAGGAGGGGCCACAGGACCAGGTTTGCAACTTTTCCACTCGTCAGCTGGGGGAGGGAAAGAGTGGTGAGAACAAATAACACGTAAATTTTTTTTCCGATACCAAAACAGTGCAATTAACTTATTAAGTTACTTTTACACACCCTCGTAAAATGTATATTTTCCTGATGAGATCTTAATTAAGAGGAAATGAGATCTGCTTACCGTAATCTCCCTCACCACATGTTCGGGATTTGTAGGGTTGTAGTAGCAGGGGTAGGTTGTGTTGGCCTGGAAAATAATCACCAGAAAATTTAGAAGTTTAACTTTAGTCGTCTAAAGTACATTTGTAGTAAGGGCACTCAAGACCATAGGACAATCTTTGTGGAATGTTTAATTGTTTACAGGCATTACAAAAAAGATCTCAAACACTTTCTGTGTCATTTTCTTGCTAAAACAAAGTGACCAACTACCAAAACAGCTTGCAGAAATGTTGACTAACTCCACAGCAAAAGCAAGTAGTTAGGCAGATTCATCATAAACTACACCTGTAGGTATATGAGTTAGTCAAAATTCTTGTGTTAGCCTAGAAAATAATCACATGAAAATTGAGAAGTTTGAAGGAGCCGTCTTAAGTAGTATGCACACTCAAGACCATCAGGATGTTCTTTCTGGAAATTTAAATTGTTTACAGGTATCCCAGAAAAGATCTCAAAGACTTTCTGTGTCATTTTCTTGCCAAAACAAAGTGAGTTGCCGACTACCAAAAACAGCTTGCAGGGATTTTGCCTAACTCCACAGCCAAAGCAATAAGTTAGGCAGAGTCATCATATACTAGTACTACATTTGTAGGTATATGAGTTAGTCAAAAGTCTTGTGTTAGCCTAGAAAATAATCACATGAAAATTGAGAAGTTTGAAGGAGCCGTCTTAAGTAGTATGCACACTCAAGACCATCAGGATGTTCTTTCTGGAAATTTAAATTGTTTACAGGTATCCCAGAAAAGATCTCAAAGACTTTCTGTGTCATTTTCTTGCCAAAACAAAGTGAGTTACCGACTACCAAAAACAGCTTGCAGGGATTTTGCCTAACTCCACAGCCAAAGCAATAAGTTAGGCAGAGTCATCATAATAGAACTTTATTGCTCGACATTTGTACATGGTACAAAGTATGGCAACGACTGTTACACAAAGTACAAAATAGGTGTAGAGAATAAGACTTGATATCCTAATTAACGTAACAAGAAGGGCTGAGACATTAGTCTTTGATATATACTACATATACTACACCTGTAGGTATATGAGTTAGTCAAAATTCTTGTGTTAGCCTAGAAAATAATCACATGAAAATTGAGAAGTTTGAAGGAGCCGTCTTAAGTAGTATGCACACTCAAGACCATCAGGATGTTCTTTCTGGAAATTTAAATTGTTTACAGGTATCCCAGAAAAGATCTCAAAGACTTTCTGTGTCATTTTCTTGCCAAAACAAAGTGAGTTACCGACTACCAAAAACAGCTTGCAGGGATTTTGCCTAACTCCACAGCCAAAGCAATAAGTTAGGCAGAGTCATCATATACTACATCTGTAGCCAATTGAAATATCTCTTAGCCGTGAAGACATTTTCTAGGTCATTTATAATACTGTTACAATATCACAACTGTTACAGTAGTGGTTTTTACGGAGGTCAATAAGAGAGAAAGTCGTGACATTTCATGGAAAAGGAACATCTTTATAGAAGTAAAAGTTTTTATTTTCATGTAGTACATTTCCTACCTTCTCATACTGAATCCTGTAGCCTTCAGCGCAGGACTGTTTGTCGTAGTTATCCTTCCATCCATCCGCACAGGGTGAGAAGGGGTCCATGAACAGGGCATGTCTTCCAAACGTCAGGGAACACTGAAAGACATACGAAACACTTTACACACAATGTAAAATGCCATTACAGACAGGTCATATGCCAGAGAACACAAAACTTGTATCTATTGTAACATAAGGGTTTAATCGCCAACAAACTGACCATGCCAAAACTGACTTTCCCTTTTGGAGTAATGGTTTAGCGGTTGGGTTTGTGATCTGGCGACCCGGGTTCGGCATTGGTTCGAATCCAGGGAGCCAAGAGACTGTTTCTACTCACCTCTAACATTAGTTCCCATGCCGACCCTGTGAGTAACAGACTAAAGATGTGCCACACGCGGGAATTACCGAACTCAGAGATTCAAGAATGAATCTTGTAAAGAAAAGGGGCCAGGAGACCGTTTCTACTCCTTTCTTACACGTCTAATCGTCTATCATCAAATATGTATTCGAAACTCCACCTGCAACTACATTTACAACTGTATTTATATAATAAGAAGCGAGAAGAAGTTGAACCTGTACATACTAGTACTAGTATACTTTAGACTTTGTAGTCTCAGTCATGTATCACACCCTACACAGATTGTACTTAAAATCACTAGAAGATGACCCTGACCTGTACTTAGCTTGTTAGAAAGCAAAAACGTACAATAGAAGTCTTCATTCAATAAACCAAACACCTGTCGATGAAGATTGGACATCTACGTAATAAGATATGCCAAATGGTAGTTACTCAAGCAACTGGATTAGGAAATGGTCAGATGTTTCAGATAACATTCACTACATTTTGTCAGTGACTCTAAGGAGATCAGATGGATAAGGTAAGACTAAGAGTATCCAGTTGCTGTTTGGCATAAAGCATACATTTAAACCTAGTTACTTCATTTATTTAATACCTGTTTTCATCAAAATTCGTCTAAAATCATATGACCAAAAAATTGACTAATGGCTTTAACATGCAATCAAAACATCTCTAAAATTTGTTTATAACTTTTTGAAAACAAACAGAAATAAGATCTACCCACATATAAAATACCAATACAATCCATCCAGGCTTCTCATTCGTTATGCTGGTCTTCTACAAACATACAAACATACATTTACGCTACCCAAAATATAACCTTCTTGGCGAAGGTAAAAATACACTCACATAACAACAGATTCTAAAGTAATCAAATGTACTAAGATACTGAAATGCTGAACTTCAAGATTGAAATCATGACAAAAAGGACGAACACTATCTATAGTACTATATTTACTTCAACATATCAGTAAAAACTGCACCATGGAAGGTAGCTGTCCTCACAAACATATATACCACATGACTAACGACTTAACAATTGTGCTAACTACCAGAGGAAAGCCCTTCCTGTTGTAAATATAGCAGTTGTGGGTTTCAGGAATGTCCACGGTCATCCCACATTGGACGACAAGGACGGCATTCAGACGTGCCAGCGGTGAGAGTCATTCTGCGCCCTCACACCTACGCACGCTATTCCGGGTACAGTCCGACAGAAATAGCTGCCGGTGGGTCAAAATAGCCGGTCTGGGATATTTTTGGACATGACGTAGAAAGTTTGGAGGGTGATTCGTCAAAGAAATACTTGTGAAATGTAGATATGTACACATGCTTGTAAACATGCACAACTCATAAATTCTTCACTGACAGCGATCATATTTTAATACGTATTCATCGCAAAGAACTTTGGAAGTGACATTCTTGTTCCATGATACTTGATAGTGACATATAAATCCAGCTATTACCAGTTCAAACCAGATAACACTGGGTCTTTTGGTTTCAACTGGAAATATGTGTAGCTGGATGTATAATCAATGTTCACTTCAACCCTGCTTTCTTATCGTGGCGATATTACAGCAAACAGTCGGATTATTATCAACCACATGAAGCCAAGAATACCATCGACCGTATGTGTGTACACAAAGGACTTTTCCTCTTTGCACTGGTAGCTTCACATCAAATATTTATAAATACACAAGCGAAAGCTCATGTAGACATACATGAATGTGAGACGTATATGTAAGACAAATACTTGATACTTTTATACTTTATTCAGTCCATTAGCTAACATAAATATCAATACAAATTTGAAACAAGAAGCAGAAATAAGATAGGTGACATACTAACAAAAATAATTTTTCATAATTTTTCCCTCCCGGTCATTTGACTTTTACGAAACCAGAACATTTTTTTTCAAATCCAAACCTGTCTTCAAAGATACAGGTTTTGCTATCATTAATCTGTGTAAATACAATTTCCAATTCAAGTCTCGCTATATCCAGACCTACATGTATAATTGTTCATATCTGCTGTAATAGCAAAACTTTTGTTCATATTTGCTGGAACAGTTATGATTTGCTGATGTCTGATGATTGGTTAATGACAATCACTCACTCGCAATAAAAAGACGAAAAAATTATAAGAAGAGAACACCAGCAAAAACAACATGTTTTCCCTTCTGGGAAACATAATAATCATGTCTCCCCTGGGATGATGTGAATATGCCCTGCCACATGTCAGGAATTAGGGAACCACCCTGGCCAAATATAGCCAGCGGTTCAACCCTTTTGTCATTGGCAGAAACATTGCCAGCATTCCCGGCATGGCTAGCTTATCATCTACCCCGGGATATGGATCTACACAAATAGTGTTGGCAGTACTACATCTGGATTTGTATTTTCCTTCTGGGTTTCCTTGTTTGTTGTTTTTGTATCCTCTGATAAAAGAGGGTCTGCATGCTCTTTTCCGTAAGGCGTAGGCAGCCGATTTCTATTTCCCATAATTCGTACGGAAAACAATCTTATGATATCATCTACGTAATTCGTAGCTAGGCGACCTAATCTAGCGTAATTGCCTTCCTTGATTTAACGTAATACGTAGGGGGTTCTTCTGAATTCAGCGTAAATCTTTGTTGGGACCCCCCCCCCCCTCCATGCAGACCCTCATGAAATAGATCTAAGATGGTCCGATAGCATGTAAAGAAAAAGAGGTAAGGATAATGGTTAAGCTACATCTACAAAAATGTAGTTTGTTCTTCAAAAGAGTAGAAATCTTGTCGAGTTTAAGGAAATTGTACATGACTACTAAGAAATTAGGAGTATGACAGTAGGATAACCCTTTATGTCAAGGCCAGCTATAATTGTATCAGGGTTGGCCATGATGTATAATATTAGGGGCATATATAGCACAATGAATCAGTGTACCAGCAATGGAATAGTAGTATCAGAGGTAGCGTGGACCCGCTTTAAGATTGAGATAGCGAAGTTTTCTGCCTGTGGGGCTTTACATGGTTAAAAATATGGACCCCAAAGTGAGGAAATTTGAGGCGCGAAATTTAGAGCATCAGAGTAATTGACAAGGATTGGATCTGTTTAAGTCCAGGGTACAATCTACAAAATATGTCAGAATAAGCTGAAGTTTACCTGCTTGTTCTCGTATAAAATTAAAAGCCACTTTTACTTGACACCCCAGTTTCGAAACTGACATACCGTATTCCTCTACCATTCCCCACAGTTTCAGACTGACGCTGTCACTTGCACAGAAGAATTTCTACGGCTCTTTCAAGAAGTCTGACACACTATTTTGTGCCAGAACTACTATTGACCACGGGGTTTATAGATAAAAAATTGTACCTTATAGATTTCTACAGTACAGTTGAAGTAATGTTGTACAGGACAAGAAAGCAACATGCTTGAAGTCCTCTGCCCTTTTATGCTATGGTCACATCACCTCTGAGCAATAACCTCAAATAAAGAATGCACCCTGACTTTGACAACAGCTTAGCACTTATGGATTTTTTAAAGTTTCAAAAGTGCATACTTTAAACAAGAAAATACAGTTAATAACTAGAAAGGCCGACATTTGCTTGGGAGCAAATACAGCATATTGCAATCCATCTTCATCCTTGAAAAAATCCCCAAATTCAACAATTTGAAGTAATGTTTGCTCAAAGGGAAAATGAAGTTCTGTGGCCACTTGTCCTACACACCTTCATGCCGAATTTTAGGTCATTTGGTTTCAATATAAGGGCATAGGAGCCAAAAATATACATTTTTAGTTAAAAATGGCTAAAAGTCCCAAAATAACTCATTTTATAAGTGCTCTATGAAGATTGTGTTGATGGGGTCCTGTTGTCATATGTCCAATTTACCTTTGTACAAAATTTCAGGTCATTTGGTTTACATACAAGGGCATAGAAGCCAAAAATATACATTTTTAGTCAAAAATGACTGAAAACCCGAAAATAACTAATTTTTGAAGTGATCTATGAAGAAAGTGTCAATGGGGTCCCGTGAGCATATGTTCAATGCACCTCTGTACCAAATTTCAGGGCATTTGGTTTCTATACAAGGACATAGGAGCCAAAAATATACAATACTTTCTTCGAAGGATACTTCAAAAATGAGTTATTTTAGGGTTTTGGCCATTTTTGACTAAAAAGTCTTATTTCGCTCCCATGCCCCTTGAATAAACCTAATGACCTCGAAGTTGGGACACAGGTGCATTTGGCATTATGACCCCGAACCCCACCGAGGCTTTTTCATGGTTAACTCAAAAAGGAGTATTTTGGGTTTCTGGCCTTTTTTACAAAAATGTTATTTTTGGGCCCCAGTCCCTTGTTTGAAACAAATGACC